>NC_061100.1:53906720-53919220 GCF_015104395.2 Macrobrachium nipponense
TGAACTTAACAATAAAACAGTCGCATCTCTCCTCGGGACGTAACTTCAGATAATGATTCGATCTTCCTAGGAAAAGACGAATTCTGTAGAGTAGACCTTAGGTTCCTTTGATCTTTGAAATGATGGGGGAATTAACTTTTTATTCATCCCCAAAGTACACAGCATTGTAACATTCTTGTTAGGAAGATCTTTAACTAGGATGTAATCTGTAAAAAAGTTTCTACCGGTATTTTCAGTGGTTGTTATTATGTCACGAACAACTCTTTGTGGTTGCCCACTTTCAGCTTTCCCACCACTTTTCCCAACATAAACTTGAGCATTTAGAAGGAAAGCATTTGTTGCAGCTTCATCGTTTCTCCCTCCTGCCCAAAAGAACAGGTTCACTGGCACAGACATGATGAATAAAATGATGAAGATAATAACTTGTAAAAAGAAATCCATCTGACACGGATTGCCAGGTGGGGTCTCCAGTGACCCCAGTGAAGTTTGTTGCAGTACAATTTTCAAACAAGACAATTTTACAGAACGAAATTTTGTGTACCTGTATAGTAAACAAGGACAAAAAAGTCAGGGAAAGGAAACTATTCTAAAACAATAATTAGTAAATTGGCAACATTTAAAAAATTCTGAGGGGTCATTCTGACCCGTCATGGCATGAGAAGAGTTAATTACTGTAGCTAAATAATAAAATGTGTCAAAACAGAAAAACATGAGCGCTGGCAAGGTTTCCAAATCACATATTGCTACATAAATGAAACCAATGATACTAACCACGATGTGTATGTGTCCACCTAACTATTAATAGCATGGGAGCAATAATAATTCTCCAGGCGGCAAATGTTATGATTGCTGAAGTTGAGTGGTTGAATGGTTGCATCAACTAAGATAAATCACAGATATAGAGTCAATGCACTCTAACTCATCCATTCTACATAAATAATAAATTCAAAAGTTCATTTGTAGATGAGGTCCGACCAATACTTCTTGTGAAATACTCCAGGGCTATACAGTAAATAGATTTAAGGAAGATGGCTTTTCTCAAATAAACAATAATCATTTTATTAAATTACATCTTCTTAGATCTGGCAATTACTTACCAAGCTGGTCATAAGAAATTGCGTTGTAGCAGTCGGAGCCTCAAAATTATGAATAAAAAATCTACAATGCATGCGGCATCTACACCATCCCCTTTGTTGCCTCTGGGAACAATCACCACCAGTCAAATATTTGTCCGAATTGAAAAAAGAAATATATATATATACACATATATATATATATATATATATATATATATATATATATGTATATATATATATATATATATATGTATATATATATATATATATATATATATATATATATATATATATATATATATATATATATATACCCTTCTTCCCAAATTTTTTTTTCCTTTGGATTTCAAATTTTTAACACTAAATCTAGTTCATAAGGATCCAAAATCAGTAGAATACATAATTTTTTCAGCTGCATTCATTGTACAATGAATAATGGAGTGTAACATATATGTCACGCTAGGCAGTAACGAGTACATTTGTGGGAAATATGAAAAAATTCTGTTCTATTTTGAAAGGTTTATTGTTTGCTGTTATATAAGTGACATAACTAAATACAAAAGAAGTCTACTGTTTTCATACATGAACTACCGTAGTCACAACCACCAAATGAATGGAATTTGAAAATTACAATAAAAAAACAAGCCAAAAGAAATAGTCATTGTATTAAATCTTGCACTTAGAATCAAAACAAAGATTAAATTGCCAGTTCAAAATGCTAACATAAAATAATCAACTTTTCATTGCAACTGATACATCATGTGGCACAGCATTGAAGTCTATTTTGTGTGAAATGCTAAATTGCAAGACAAACACAGACCTACATCACACTTATTACACTGACTGGAAGGAGATTTGCTACACAGATTTCCAGCACATCTACGTCTTTTCTTTGTTTGGGGTCTCTATCAGGTAGTGTTCTATTCCATCAAAAACGAATGTCATCAAGAACTCTCTTACAACCTGTTTCCCCCTGGGAAGGTCTCCCAGGCCCTTTAGGAGGGATCCCATATCTCTTCAGATAGCTTTCAGCAATTTGTTCTTTGAAATCTAGCTGAGGTGAACATCCACCTGACTTTTTATGAAGAATCCAAGCATTTTGCACTGATACATCTAATAACCATAAAAATACACCACCACCACTTCTTTCCCCTAATAGATACTCTATAATTATTCACATTCTGGTCTTGACGGTCAGTTCCACCCATGTGGTTATTGTATTCTCGAATAACTAATGGGCAGTCAACTTCAATATTTTTTTTCTCTTTTTGAGAGTATCTTTTCACCTTACTAAGGGGTTGTTCCCTTCCATGAGCAGTTGATGCAATGGTGACAACCGAATTATCCATCCATCTGCATAATGAAATGTTATTTGCCTTATCTATGATGAAGTCTGATGTTCCCCTTTTTTCTTTTTTCATCTCAGAAACTGCTTTCAAAGGGCATTTTTTCAGCCTATTGTCTCTTATTGTTCCCGTAGCAGTATAGTTTTGCTTACTCAGGTGTTGGAGAAGAGGAAAAGGGGTAAAAAGGTTATCAAAGTAATAGCTGTATGGAGTTGTATTTATCATCTGGCAATGACTTTATATTTTTCAGAACAGTGGCTCCACATTTGCCAAACGCTTTCTCCTCATATGAATTACCTTCATATGTTTTACCTTGGTATAAGTCAAAGCTTACTAAATAGCCTGCATCAGTATTCAGGCACCAAACTATAACCAAAGCGTATTGGTTTGTTTCGAATACACTGCTTGCATCCATGGCGGCCAAAATATTCAACCATTGCCTCGTCATGAGATAGATGCTGCTCTGGTTGAAAATGAGACAAAAATCGAGTGGAAAGTAGCCTTATCAGGGGACGGAGTTTAGCATATTTATCTGAATCATCAAGATTAGTATTATCTGCTAAATGTATGAACTGCATTATTTTATCAAATCCGTTCCTTCTCATTGCAGAATACACGCCTCATTTCTAGTCACTGGAGAATTCTTCCAGTAAAGTCTCCGTGATGGAACTGGAACAATGCCAGATAAAAGTAATATGCCAAGGAAAACCTTTAGTTCTTTTTCATTTGTTGAGAAGGAAATTTCTCCCTTGTAACGAGCATAAAGAGCTGACTGTTCTATTATCAATCTGAAAACTTCCTCATCAAAAAAACAATTCGAATAATTCACATGGTGATAAGTTCCGGTATTGACTGTAATTCGCCTCAGGAAAAATTGGTTTTGGTGAAGAAAATGTTGCCTTTCTAGTCCACTTTGGAGTTTTGAAGCAATAACTAGAGTCAATCATAGTTCTCCAAGTCCTCTCCTAAATTTCCAAGCCGAACTCCATTTGGAAAAGCTGCTTCACCTGCAGCATCTAATTGTTTACCAGAGAGATTATCAATTAGACCACCTTGATCTTCATCAGCAGAATCTTCGTCAGTCAGACCATCATCAGCAGGCTCAATAAAAACATCTGCAGCAATATCTTCTTTTTCTAACTCTGCTAGTATTTCATTGACAGCAGTCAGAGACCTGAAATACAAAAAAATAAATAAAAACGTGTTATCTCTGGATTAAATTTAACAAAGTAAACTTATTAATGAGTTAAAATAACAACTAAAAGTGTAGTAAAGTAAAGTAAAAGAAAGAAAATGAAGCCATAGAATGTTTTATATCACTAGAAAGATATTACTATCAGTTTACATACAGTAAAATAGAAAAAGGCATAAAGTGTCCCTGTATCATCCTAGCGTAACATATATGTCACAGAAAATATAAAATGCACTGCTGCCAATATTATAAATCTTAGATATTCATTATTAGCACAGACATGTCTCTATAGCCATATTTCAAGTATTTTATCAAAAAACAATACAATATATCTAATGAAAATGGCAAAATAATACTCACTTTTTGCCTGAACTCATTTTCACACCGGAGCAAAAACAGCACTTCTGCACAGAACGGTGTCACTCCCTTGAATGAACTTCTATTCCTGTAAAAACTTGTATGCAAGTAGATACATGTATTAGCTCTCACACACAGGACCTATCATGAAACAAGTTTCAACATGTAAACGTGTGGTGTAAGTTAACTGAACATATGTTCTACGTAACATATATGTCACGCTAGTACAAAATGGGCTAAGTAAAGTGTCCAGAATACTGAACACCTAATAAGCAATCCTCTCAGCTGAAAAATTCAGTAGTTATGGCATATAAATATTCCATTTTCTCTGAGAGATCATGCCCTCCACACCATGCAAGTTTTAGACATTGTAAATAAAGAGACAACATCAAAACTAACCATATTGAAATCAAAATTGAAATTTAAACTATTCAACTTGTTTATAAAATCAACATTATTTTTTCACATTCGTGTTAGAAATGTTTCCTACCAAAGGTGTAAGAATTTTTACAAGCCATATGATAAATTATACGTAACTGAGCCCACTGAACTAATGATTGGTCCGATAAGGTTATTATTTTGTTTGTCTTGACTAAACCATACATATAAGGTAGGAAGGCGCATTGATGTTGTCTCTTTATTTACAAAGGTGCAAGTAGATAATTTACTTGAATTTTTGGCGGATGAATTAGAGCGTCATGATATTCCCTTAACTGTAGCAAACCTAATTATTCTCATAAGGTTATGTATCAAAGATAGTAAATTTTGTTTTAATGGGGAATTTTTTGTTCAAAAGTTTGGCATGGCTGTGGGTAATCCCTTATCTCCTGTCCTTAGGAATATTTACATAGAAATTTTTGAGACAAAATTCTTACCAAGAATTTTGCCCACAAAAGTTATATGGTTTAGGTATGTGGATGATATTTTCTGTATTTGGCCAGTTCATGGAAATCTCCAGGAATTCCTTAATAATCTCAATAATTTAGTCCCTTCTATAAAATCTACTGAAGAGGAAGAAAGAAATTGTAATTTGAATATTCTTGATGTAGCTATCCATAGAAATGATAGAAATTTCACCTTTTCAGTCTTTCGGAAATCAACTAACATTGCCTCTTATGTTCATTACAACTCCAATCACCATCAAAATCTTAAAGTCTGTTTTTTCTGGGATGTTCCCAAGAGCTTTACGTGTCTGTAGCCTGCAGTTTATTGACGCTGAGATTAAAACTATTTATGATATTGGCTTGAAACTTAAATACCCAAGGACTTTTGTAGATATGTCATGGAAAAGAGCTAGAAAAACATTTTATTTAACTAATGACAAACTTGAATTTAGTAAGCATAATATTCTAAAATTACCCTATGATGAAAGCTTTTTAGGAGTTCCTAATATTTTAAAGCTTTTTAACATAAATGTTGTTTTCAGTAATATTAATGTCAAGAGTTAATAATAAAAAATTCTACTAAAGATCTTCCAGGCTACATATATGAAATTCCTTGCAAAAAGTGTGAAGTCTATTACGGACAGACCAGTAAATCTCTTTCACAACGTGTCAAACAGCACCAATATTCTGGAAGAACTGGGCAAATATCGAATGCATTATTCGTACATATGAGAGATTTAGATCATCCTATTAACTGGAGTCAAACAAGAAAGAGCCTAATCCCATGTAATGACACAATTAAAAGGAATATCATTGGATCTTGTTTCATCAAGTCAAATAATGGAAATGTTCTAAATTTAAGTCTTGGTTTATTTAAACTTGATGCTTTCATAATGAAAAAAGTTTTAGATAAATATAAACAACAAAATTAATATATTCGGTTTTTACATGGTTTGGACTATGCAATACGTTGTAGTTTCTGTTAGGGTTACATCTATGTTTAAGTTTGTGACCGTGTGATATCCGATAATCTTGGATTATCTCTTTAATTTTTACCCTTTTGACAATTAACCATCTGGTATTCTTGATCTTGTTGTTTACCTGACAACTTTCTTTCCAACTGTATTTTATACGTTCTTTGACAATGTCTTAGTAAAGACGAGAGCGCTTGGATTTATATATATATATATATATATATATATATATATATATATATATATATATATATATATATATATATATATATTTATATATATATAAATACACACACACACACACACATATATATATATATATATATATATATATATATATATATATATATATATGACTATATATATATATATATATATATATATATATATGTGTGTGTGTGTGTGTGTGTGTGTGTGTGTGTGACTGTTCTTTCAGAAACTACAACGAATGTTACAATACTTATTTGTATTAAGTAATGTGAAATCCTACAAAATTATGATGAAATACTGTAGGAAAGACCAGCCAGCTTTGCAGCTAAGCCCCGCCTACTGATTGCTTCACGACCATTCCTTGAAGCTGATTGTTTGGAAATAGTTTCGAAAAGTTGGTTAATCTATGGTTCTTTTCATCTTCATTTATTTTGCAATGGTTGTTTTACCAAACTAAAATACGTTGTGCTGCCAAAATGAAACTTTACATTATCCCCTGAAATATAATCATAGTATACACATCTCGCTAAAAATGGTAAAAAATAGGGAAATATGAATGAAGTCAGAAGTTTTCTGCGTTGTTGCAATGTTGTGTTTCGTAAATGAGGTTCACCTGAAAACGGAGGTGACACTGGGAATGTCTACGTTCGAATCGGTGCACCTGAATCACTGGACAATGATCATTACCGTCTGATATTGTCAAGCGTGTTCGCCATTCTAAATTTAAACACAGAGACTTTCTCAGAACTGTACAGACTGCTATTTCATATTGATTTCAGGAAATTTTACTACATTTGCATAGTCTTAAAATCGATGTCATTGGAATCGTTTACACATTCGGAGGGATGACAAGCAGTGACTGCATTTTATAAAACCAGACGATACCATTGTTTAAAAAGAAAAAAAAAGTCACAGTATGATAGACCGTGCAATTCATATTGGATATAAGTTGCTGTGGATTTTCTTAAGGACATTAACTCCTTTCGAAATAATAGGATCATACAAAAATTACGTAAACTTGTAAGGTCCTGTCTTTTTGTCGGTTTACGCAGCTTATGACTTTTGGATTATAGGCCCTATCTTATATTCTGCCTTTTTATCGTGGTTCTTGTAGTGGTTATTCTTGTTTTTGTTGCCGCCGTTATGGCTGCATAAGTCTATGCTTCCTTTCAATTAATGTGGTCTATGTCGGATCGCTTATGCAGGCCAGCATCTATTTAAAAAAATGCATGATGCACAGACAAAGTCATCCAATATTTTCATAATGGTATACAACTTTATAAATCTTTTATCGGAGATATCAATTGCATACTTCACAACTCCGGGAACTGAAATCTGTGGTGTCATGATTCATGTACGAAACTCAACATCAATGAACGGAGTCAAATCCGTACTGGTAATCATCGAGAGCTAGCCAGTCACAAGCGTGCAGTGGGCGGGGCTTAGCTGCAAAGCTAGCTAGACTCTGCTAGTAATTCATTGAAGACATTTTTCCGTTCACTCATTTACATTCGCAGCTGAAAATAGCAGAAGGATCAGTAGGATTTCAAAGGTGGAATTGATGTTATCCTAAATTTAAACCTTTAATGTACACATAACAGTATCTGCATACTGCGTTTCTCAATAAGATTTACTATTGAGGTGAATGAAGTCTGTAACTGGTAATAAACGTGTAAGTCACCTCCTATTTATCAAGATTCATAGAATTAATATGCTGAAGGATTTGGACATACATTTATCAATGTCTTTATTTTCTAGTAATCACTTTGGGTATAAGAAGGTTTATAATCATTACTTGCAAAATAAAAATAAAGAATTAAACTTTATATCATAAATACTTTGACAGATCCAAACGAATATCCAACGTATCAGCTTTATGAACTGAGTCTCGTTTGTATTTTTATTTATTCTTTAAAGTAATATTTGACATAAGCGCCAGCCATCTTTTGTTTTGTTTTTCTTCAAAATAGTCATCAATGACTGTTATCAGTGCCTACAGAATCTTTTTATTCATTCATCCTACTTCTTCCGACGAGTTTAGTTTAGTGCTTTATTTATAGATTTCAGCAGTTGACTTTTTAATGAACGAAATTTGAAATTTAATGAATGTTTATAATTTTCTAGGTCCCGAGGTAAGTAGGAACGTAGTTATTGTTATTTAGAAAGGTCTTTACTATCTTGTTAATTTTATTCATTTTAGTAATCCAATTATTTTGTGTTGATTTAATTTTCACTGGTCTGACAAATTTGTTCAAGTATTCCACATAGATGAAGTCATAAGTACGTGGCAAATTTTCCCTTTTTGGATGTTTTAATGTGAAGGACATTGTAAAAAGAGCGAATTGATAAAGAATGGATTTGGCTTATTTAGGGATAATACAAACCCATATCTGTGTGCAAGCGTTGAGAAACCTTTTAGGGGTTTTGAGATGAAATTAAATTGAATTATAAAAAAAAAATATTGTCTCATTTTGTGTATATTCATATCATAAGTATCTTATGAAAATGATAGATTATGCAGGAGAATGCATCTGAAATTCAGATATAGGAAATGCCTAATTGTATCCCATATTTTCTAAATGGTCACATGGCCTGAATAAAAACAATTACATTTCGAGATGATGAAATTTTAATATATGATCAATGTTGCTGAAATAAGCGTATTTATGTCACTTCTCATAGATTTGCAAAATACATTCAGTGACATCGCAAGGTTTTTCAGCAGGGCTAAGGACACATTTTGCTTCCACAAATAAAATAGCCTCTTTGAATGACCATACCTAACCATCAGGAAAACAGGAAAAATCACCTCCAACCTAAACTAACCTAACCCAACTTAACTTAACCCAATTCAACTTAGCCTAACCTAGCCCAACCCAACCCAACCTAACCCGACCTCCAACCTACTACTCTACGATATCTTTGTCTGATCATCCATTAGCTTTGATAATGTTATTGTAAGGTTCTCTTAGTATATTTAGAGGTATGTTATACAATTTGTCATAGCTACCATCTTGACAGTGAGACGCCTGTTCAATAAGACGTTACAATGACGCATGAGAACAACCATGTATAAATTTGAGGACTGGAAGACATTCATGATCTCATCTCCACTTTCAATGACCGTGCCTCTCACGATCCTCATCCTAATCAAGAGTTTCATCTAGAAGTTTCAGACCCCGCTTCCGGCCCTGTTCTTACAAATCTTCACCGCCGTCGCTGCTGCTGCCGTCGTGACTCCGGAGTCACGAAGGCAGCAGCAGCGACGGAGGTGAACTTTATGAGAACAGGATCGAAAGTAGGGTTCGAAACCTCTGGATGAAACTCTTGAATAGGAGAGACTTGCTCATCGAATGTGGAAATGCGATCACGAAATGTCTCCCAATCTTGAAATATATACACGGTTGTACTCATGCGTCATTGTAACGTCTTTACTCAACATTGTAAAATTCCTTCTCGGTTATGTTCTGCTGTTCTAATATTCACTGATAACCAATAAAATTTAAAATATAAATGTAGCTCTGTTTTCTTCTTCCTTTACAAGAAATAGATAAAAGCGCAAGGGTGAGGGTGGGTGATATTAATTTTATTCACGTAACATTCAGAAATACGGCAGATCGGGTACATAACAACATATAAAAAGAGTGTATAAAAAAGAAGTATCATCATCATGTGACAACCAATGTAGTTATGAGTTCAATGGAAAGAACAAATATATGAGTCCTCTTTTAAAACAAATGATTATAACTGCATATGAGTTTTTGTTTCCTTTTTAAAAAACGGAGAGGGAGAGAATTTCAAGTCATATCATATTCAAATAACAGCAAATGTAGTTGTATGAGTGTTTTACGTGACACATTACGTCTAAAACGGGGAAGGTTCACACGAAATTCGTTTTGAATTTTGTGTGGAATACAAGGAAATGGAGATAGAGAGAGAGATGGAAGAATTTTACGTTTTATAAAAGTTCATGCATGTCTTAATCACTCATTATCTCCCTCTCCCATCCGCATGACACTATCTTGGGAAAGGGCAGTATCCGTTTAGTCGGCGCTGTCAACAGCATATATTATTATTATTATTATCATATTACTATTTGGAAAGAATTGTATGTGGTATACAAGAATATATATATATATATATAATATATATATATATATATATATGATATATATTATATATAAGGTATAGTATATATATATATATATATATATATATATATATATATATATATATATAGTATACATATATACTATATATTATATACTATAATATAGTATATATATATATATATTACTATATATATATATATATATATATATATAATATATATATATATATAATTATATATATACACACACACACACATACATATATTATGATGATGCATTCCAACTATTCTGTTACTACACTTACTAATCATAAAATTAAAAGTTATCTCACGGCAGCCAGATACTTGAACTTCATAACAGATAAGATACGACCGAGCACTCTAACTGTGGTCCCTTAAAAAGCGGCTGTGAGGAAACTTTCAATTCTATGATATATATATATATATATATATATATATAATATATATATATATATATATATATATATATAAACATTATGATGATGTATTCTAAATATCTGGTTATTACACTTACCAATCAAAGTTACCTCACAGCAACTAGATACTTGAACTTTAATAACAGAATAAATTCGACTGAGCACTCTAAACGCAACAGTGATCCCTTAAAATCACACTGTGTTTATCAAGAAAAACTGAGGTATTCATATAGGCTTAAGTTAATTAAAGGGCATCACTCCATCAAACAACTTTAACTGTCTCCTCTATTACCAGTCTTAAATCACTTCAAGAAAATTGAAGGAACAGCACAATCAATCACTTTCGTATGTCGCAAATTTAATCCTATCACTGGTGGTCATAAATGGAACACTGTTATAAAAATGTTAAATTCAAACATTTATCTTTAAATTAAATATTTATAAGTGGAATTCACAGTTTTACCCTACAATAAAAATGACTATTACTTAAAAACTACACAAAACTGAATTAATTCTTGAATTAAATTATCAACTAAATTAAGTAAAAAAAGATAGAACTGTCAAGAAATTACATTAATCAAGCAAGATTTAAGTGTTTAAGATTTGAAAAGAACTCTAAGTAAATGAAAATTACCACATTGGTTAAAATGTGAAATTAAATAAAGTATGGAATGTTAAATCACTTAGAAACACTTGATAAAGGTAATCAAATAAATTGTGCATGCAAAACCAAGAAAACACAAAATGTGTAAATGCATCAGATCAATATAAAAAGTTAAAACAAGAGATTATAAACACACATAATATTAAAAAAAATTCAAAATAATTAAAGAATTAACCAAACACAGATCATGGAAATGTGGAAAACATTATATAAAACCACCAAGTGTTTTAAATATTTGAAGTTGACTTAAAACTGTAAAATACCTGTTCACAAACTGTACCTTCAAAATTCACCAAAAAATTTAAATATGCCTGTTATACACTATTGTAATATCTACAGATTTCACAAATTCTTTTACAAACGCAACTCCACAAGAAATTTAACAAACACTAAGAGTAACCAAAAACAATACCTTTACATTACTTTTCATAAATCATAACTCCATGATTGAGAGAGAGAGAGAGAGAGAGAGAGAGAGAGAGAGAGAGAGAGAGAGAGAGAGAGAGAGAGAGAGAGAGAGAGAGAGAGAGAGAGAGAGAGAGAGAGAGGGAACCAGCTCGAACAGTCTCTTGAATATGAATGAATATCAATTTATCTTTGCAACGAAACTTCTGATTTTATGTAACTCAATCCCAAATTGCGAGACGGCATTACAAGGTGAAATATTTTGGAGCTAAGACTCTCTGCAGTCTTACAATCAAATTACTTCCCAATTTTATGAGTTCCATTTAAAAGTAGAAGAGCGAGAGAGAGGGACTTTATGGTTCATTTCTTACTAATACTACAGGGTCTCAGAATAACAAGAATTCGCTTAAATCCAAAGCAAAATTTTTAAATGACACCATGGAATGTTCTAGAAAGAAAAAAATTACGTCACTTCCTGAAAACGACTTAATATGTTTAGTAATCTTACGAAACTCTGTACAATTACCAAGTGCTTTGAGCAAAACAAAGGTGACCCATACTCGTTCAGTACTGAACGTGGTTATTATTATAAAAAAGAAAGAAAAAAAAAAAAACTCACGAGGTTTCTTAAGTGATGACAGCTAGAACATATGGTTCTGAATTAAGAATCTATTTTCTCATTATACGTCATTTAAACATTTTTGTGAAATCTGAACAAATTATTACATTCAATACTGGGAGAGATATACATTTTAAAATTAAATATTATAATATTCCTCCCCATAAAAGATTAGTTATCCTGGGTTTGAATCCAACGATTCACAACGGGATAGATAATCTGCAA
>NC_061100.1:53926720-53929220 GCF_015104395.2 Macrobrachium nipponense
TGTGTGCATAATTGTGTATCTGCTTATGTGTAGGAGGAACGTCATAGTTACAATATGTGAATGATTTACTGATATGTTATTCACCATCTTGGTGGAAAAGTTCATTAACATAAAGGAGGAAAAATAAGAGAGAATGGCACCATGTATTATTTTAAAAAAGTTTTTTTGGAGCAATCGTTCATTTCTTCTTTTACATATGATAGAATTAGTTTGAACATGAATGACAGAAAAAAAGAAATAATGATGATAAATTTAAATATGATAAATTTGGGAAAGGAAAAAGTATGCTGTAATGACGTGATAAAAGGAAAAGGTTATCACATGTATTATGATGAATAAATGTTCTTGTGATAGCGCCAAAAACCTTATGGAAATAAACCTCAGTATATGGCCGATATTCAGATCGCCAAAAAGTCTCTTGATTGTTTGTGGTTAAAGCGTTGGAGCTGTAATTACAAGAAAAGTCCTTTATCCAGGGGTGATCCTGAGAAAATTTTCAAACCTAGTGCGGGAGTTTGTGGATGACTGAATGAAAATATTTTTCCTATAGATTCCTATAGCTTGCATGCTATATAACATTAATTAATATTAGTAATCTAAATGAAAATAGAATAGTTATCCATGTGAAAATACATATATAATAAAAAAGAAAAACAATTTACATATATGATTTCATGAAGAAAGAGGCATCATATCTGGCAGGTAGGTTGGTCCATGCAAGCTGTCCCTGGAATAAGATGCACACTTTGTCAGAGAAGAAATTCACAGAAAAAAGAAAAGACAAGAACGGAGAGAGAGAGGTAATAATTTCATCATAAACAAAAATAAAAAGACAATTGATTATGAAAATGATTATTTTTATCGTACTATATTTATACGTGAATGTGTACTAGTGGTTGCTTTCTAGGCAAATATACACTGTTTGTAATCTACTTAGATATATGTAAAAAATATAGCACATTAATCAATGATCAATGTGTCCTGAAAAAATGAATTTAATCAGAGAAAGAAAATAAAATAAAATATCACCTGCGAAGTGTAATTCAGTGACACGTTTCCAGAGACGTTCCTGAGCTAAAGGTAAGGCAAATTAATCGGGTGAGTCATGATATCTTTGACTGTAGCTCACAAAAATCAAAATACGGTTGGGTTGTGTAACCTCAAGTATTATGCAGCACAGTTGAAAGGTATTGCATGTAATCCCAGCTATTCAGATTCTGTGGTAAAATGACAGCTATTTAATTAAATCTGTTATCCTTATTACCTATAACAATTCTGTAAATGATGCTACTTTCACGGGGAAACGAGACTTGGTTGACAACATTTTAATTTAATTTTCACCCCTGCAAGCATCTCTCTCTCTCTCTCTCTCTCTCTCTCTCTCTCTCTCTCTCTCTCTCTGCCACCCTCTTCCAATACTGTTCGTTGATTGCTGAATCAGCTGTCAATTTACGCTTAAAACTGCACTGATCACATCATCAGCAAGGTTTCTTTGCCGTTCCAATACTCATTGGAAGGAAGTGCCTTAATTCATTGATTAATCTTTTCTTGGTCCTCATTTTGAAAACAAAGAAATGAATTGACTTCTTTGCTAAGGTTCAAATCGTCAAAGGTTTACACTTGGTGCAAACAAGGAAAGGGAGAGATGCGGGAGAGTAATGAAGAAAATCAATCTTTCCTTGAAATTACGCTCATGCATTCAAGTGTATAAACTCCATGTGATAACATTTACATATATCCTATTGTTAAAACATCCATATATCTAGAGCCATGTGTGTATGTATCTATGATGGATGGATGATTGTAAAAGGAATAAGGATATTTCTCTGGTAAACTCTGAAGCGGGTTCATAGCTTCCAAGTATAAGTTGAGAGAAGGAGAATTTTGGATGAGATGCATATCGATGTCATCTGCTTATTGACCACTTCAGTACACAAGTGATTACGGCAAAGGAATTAATAATATCGGTCGTTATTCACTGGATTTTAATGAAGGGAGAAACTCTCTATCTTAAAGAATTTTACAATGCAGACAAGCGACAATCGTAAACTGTTTTTCCTTCCATTTATGAAAAGAATATCTTAAGTTATTTTTCACGAGCTCTTCGCAGTTTCTGAAGAGTTTCCATTCCATGGAATCAAAACAGTACGAAATATACTGCTAAAAAATTACATTCGATTTAAATCCGTTGAGTAAAATGGTAGTTTTAATCCTCTAATTGTTCTGAAGATGTGTGTTTAACTAATTCATATTTATGAACAGAAGGTGTTCTGTTCTCAGTATTCACAACTGCATTTGCTGGCTATTCAGAGCGTCAACCTCCATCATTAATTATGTGAAAATAATAATTATGGGGGAAATAACTACAAGTCTGCTCTTCGTAACAATCTATCACTCCAACCATGTTTTTATCCCTTGAGGGCAATATGTTTCCGTCCACTTTCCTCTCCCCTTCTCGTCTGTTTTCCTCATAAATCGCAAGGAAATAATATTAGGCAAA
>NC_061100.1:53934220-53936720 GCF_015104395.2 Macrobrachium nipponense
GTTGAGGAATATATATATATGTGTGTGTGTGTGTGTGTGTGTGTTTGTGTGTGTGTTGCGTTTTTGTGTGTGTCTGTGTGTTCATATACACTTGCTGACCAACACGTCGCTGACCGGGAAAACTAAAGATGTATATTTTCTAAAAAAATATTTTTGCAGGTACAGCTTTAATGAACGTGTTACTTTAGCATGTGTACAGAAAACTCACTAACATTAATAAAATCGCCCACCTAATACGCCACATTATCCCAAATGAAGTAATGTAGTACATTCAACTTGCTCTTATTATTACATAGCATGGGTCCAGTTTGAATTTAGACTGTAAGTCATATTGCATAGCATGGCTCCAGTTTCAATTTAGACTGTAAGTCATATTGTATTCAATTTAGACTGTAAGTCATATTGTATTCATTCTTAATGTATGGCTCTACATTTGTCATTGGGATTTAAATTGCTAATGATGTTCCTGTGGTATTTCTGAAATATTTGCTAGTATAATATCATCTCCATATTTCTGAATTCTCCATATAGTTTAGTTTTCTGTCAGACTTTTACATCACTAAAAAAAAGAAAAGAAAAAAACCGTTATTTGTAAGTCGCATTTTAGTTCCATCTGTCTTTAAACAGTAATGTGTTCTCAAAATTGTAAAAAGTTCCCATCAAACTGTCTGCATTACGAAATACGTCACTGTAACGTCACGAAACAGTCGCTATAATGAATTCCGAAGGTTAAAACGGAGAAGGAATGAACAAATTAATGAGGTAATTCGCATTTGTTGACTTAAGCAGAGAGAGAGAGAGAGAGAGAGAGAGAGAGAGAGAGAGAGAGAGAGAGAGAGAGAACTTTAGATGATGCCTTTGAACCGGTTTTGGTAGTCTTAACCTTGAATGCTAGGTAGTGAATGGACGATTTTGCTATACCTATGCTACTAAAGTTAAGCAGCATAGCCAGCAACGTGTTGTTCTTCCTACACAATGCTGGTGATCATGTAACAAATGGCGTAGGATCATGTGTCGGACGATTTTAAGAACGTCAATAAAAAGCGAATTTGTTTCTTTACTTACTATATCATATGACGTCTTAAACCTTATGTTTGAATGGGCTTGGAAATATGACATGCGATTATCATTTTTCACATGCTGAAGCAGTTGCCAAATATCGCGTATTTAAAATAAGATTAAGTTATTTTTCTATTTAGATGTCTTTTATGCTTGCAAAGAAGTAGGTATTAGAATTATGGAATTATTTCAGGTAAAATGATATATCATCTCAACTTGTATAGCTAATATATGTACCAAAAGTTACCACTGTTTTTTCGTTCCTCATGCAAACGTTGTCATCCACTATTTTGCATCATAAATTATTAGTCTTCGTCTAGGTAATAATTTTGTAATAAATCTCATGGAAAGAGACAAGTTTTGCTCCAGAGTGTTTGACTGATGCCTTGAGAGAGAGAGAGAGAGAGAGAGAGAGAGAGAGAGAGAGAGAGAGAGAGAGAGAGTTTGTTGCTGGTTTCTGCGGGCTAAAAACGTCGCATTTAGCCATTACTATGCATGTGCGGATTCAGCATCGCTTACTAGGAAAGAAATAAGTGATTTAGGTTTTCAATGTATATTTTAACGAGGTAATGAACAATTATATTAATTATTATCATAAATCATGAACAAAATTAATCTAAATTCTGATAGCACACTGATGTTACAAGGGCTTTAATGCTGCAGGTTCAATCAGACTTCTGGCTGCACCTGAATAAAAGGTGAAGCGTTAGGTAAAAAATGAGACTTGACCGATGAGCACAGAGGGAAAAAGTGACGTAAAACGGAAATTGCATTTGATTTGTATGTGTTTGTAAGTCTATCACAGGGTAGGGGTTTGATTTTATATTATAAACCTTTCTGAGGTGACATAGAGGCCATGTGTAAAATTTTGCCTGGGTCTGTCAGGTGGTTTGGATTTCTATAAAAACCAAATATATATACAAGCATTCCCACACACACATATACACACACACACACACACACACATATATATATATATATATATATATATATATATAATATATATGTGTGTGTGTGTGTGTGTGTGTGTGTGTATGTGTGCGTGCGTATTTACGTGTGGGGGTCGTTTTGGATGAAGGAACTTAGTAATAAATCATATGATTTGCTGTAAGAGCCACCATAACTCACACACATAAGATTAAGGGCAAGGATGAAGTGCTTTTGAATTACCTAGAGTTGGAAAATCACTGAATCATGTAAGGTTGCCAAGAAACCAGCCATTTATATTTAAGTTGAGTTTATTTGCAAAAAATGTACAACCTTGAAACAAACTGAACGGCCGAAATCACGGTCTGTGTAAGACTGGTTGCCAATTATTGATGATAATATCTTCTACGGTAAGTGGGCGCTTGGCAAGGAGGCAAGGGCACGATATTCAGGACATCAGGAATCTGGAAGAGCATTCCAGGTTACAATCGACATATTCAAAGACTTCTCTCAC
>NC_061100.1:53946720-53971833 GCF_015104395.2 Macrobrachium nipponense
TACATAATACAAATTAAGCCCGGTGCCAGATGGGTAGAGGAAAAAAATAAAAGTAAAGATAGAACTAAAAGAAATGGATTGATCCTTGGTCGAGAATAAACAAACATAAATAATTGAATACGGGGAATGATTAATCACATACTTAAAATAAATTATCAACTTACAAAAATGAAGCAACACTTTAATAATATCGCCTTAGGAGGCCAAGCTAACTATAATATTCTGGTTTGTCATAAATGTGTTCTAATATCCCTAAAATGAATATGGTGCCAGAGGTGTCACGTATGGTGGGAAGTTTGGAGACCTCTTAAAAGGCTTTGCATAGCTCGCAGATGCCATCATAGCAGTTTTCAATGATGTATTAAATTTTAAATGCCAGATCTGCTGGCGGGTGGGTGCTGCCTAAGCAGAGCATACAATAGAAAGAGGTGCCTGAGAAGTGACGATGAAGAAGGCAGGGCAATATAAAGAAAAGGGTATGTAAAGTGCAAAATAGGAGCAGTCACAAAAGAGGAAGAAAAAGGGCCGCAATTCTCCAAAATAATATAGCACTGTGCCAGGGCACCAGCACGGAGAGTGCCTATGGTCTCCTCCAAGGTTGCTGGAATCCTCGGACTCCTCTATCTCTCTTCCTTTGATCTCTCCGAGGTCGGTTTGACGACGCCGTGGGGGGACTTAAAAGACATAAGTCTGTGGAAGGTGCTGTAATACCATGAGCTCCGACAGCTACAACAATCGGAACAATGGTGTTCGTCCCTGTAACTAATGCTGCTTGACTCGGCAGAGTTCTTATGCTCTGACTGGTGAGCTGTTGACGAAGGGGAAGAGGAGGAGGCGATTACAAGCTCCCAATTTTGAGTGACCGACTCCGGGCAGTTTGTGAGGTCGTGCCGTCGGGGGAGCTTCTGCTATTCTCAGGTGTGTCTTGGGGAATTCCGAGTGGAATTGGCCCTTCCATGGCTTTCAGCATTGGTAGCGGAATCAAGCCCACTGCAGCAGAGAAGTAGCCTGGACTGGGAGATTCGCAACCAGATGGCGGGCAGGGACATTTTAATATGATTGAGGATTTCAATGACAATTAGTTTATGCCTCTCAATTCTTACTCTGGGAGGAACTTTAGCTTCCCTAATTATCGATGGAGGCACAACAAATATGGGGCCCTGAGCTGGAGGGCCTAGAGTTGATGGGTCCGTCACTGCCATGGCAATAGGGGGAATGGCAGCCCTTTTTGGGCAATGAGCCCAGTAAGAGGTGTGTCCATGTACTTTGCACGAGTCACAAAAGCTCATGCTATAATCAGTCTGGCCAGCTGTTCCGCTGCCAATGGCTGTTATTCTTTTTATTTAGGTGATGTCCATTCTGAGGAGGAGCGGGAGTCGACGGTGGAGGATTGGGTTCAGAGTGGCACTGCTGTGAGGCATGTCCATGTTTGCTACAACGCCCACACACGAGCTTATGCAGCTGATTATTTTAGCGCCGAGTCATGTGAGAGTTGGCAAGAGGGGGAGTGACAGGGCGAATTTTCTTATTTAGGGAACTCTGTAGTGTGTGGTGGGTGTCCCAGACATCCACCCACTTACAGTACTCCATGATCATCCTTGGATTTTTGTCCATCAAGTAAGTGGCATAGGATAAGAAATCCTCCAACTGAAAAAGTTTGAGAATTTCGTAGGCAGAAACAGTGTTGGATGCCCTTGTCCACCTCTGGATGGTGGGCATCTTCTTTGCCACCCATTCCAAGCATATCTGCCCGGACTCCTACGTCATGCTCCTCCATTTTTGTCTCCATCTTTCGGGGGTAATTTTGAAGGCTTTGGCGATGGCCTCCCTTACATGAGCAAGATCTCCTTGCTCGTGAAGGGGAAGGGCTTGGAAAGCGATGCCCCCTTTACTTTGAGATGTTTTCCCAAGATGAGGGCTACTTCGGTGGGAGGAGGCTGGAAGTTCTCCAGGACCTTTTCTATGTGGTCAAGCCAGGCCTCCAGCTTGGATTCGTTCAATGGGTGGATGAGGGTGCCCATGTTACTGAGGGTGGGGTGTAATGACCTGGACATAGAGGGCTGCTTTCTCTGCCCTTTCTGCTGCTTCTTTTCAATTTTGGAATTCTCTTTCTTTTTCCCTTTTTATTCTTGCAGCTATTTCTCTTTTCTCCTGGAATTCTCACTCTCCCTGCCTTTTTGTCTCTGCTTTCTCCCTCACTTCGGCCCCAAGTATCTAATTCTTGGCCCTTCAGGCCCACGGCTCTCGCTGCTTCAGTAAAAGCCCCTAAATCCTTTAATGCTGGGTTGTTTGCCATCTTGTCGGGATGGGGTTATGAGTGTACAAACAGGAAATTCCTAAGGGGTAACACAGGCACTAAGCCCGGGGAATGGAGTCCCTAAAAGATGGAATAACACCAATTTAATTTCACTAAAGTGGAATGAAAAATTCTATGCAAGCGAAAAGGTGGAGTTAATTGGTGCCAACGCATGCTGAAAATCACAGATTACATTGATCTAGAGTGGGTTCCCAAAACGGGAATTGATTGTCACAAAGGACGTGAAATGGGCCAGAATGCTGCACAAGTGATTCCCAAGGACAACAGTCAGGAGATTGCAAATCTTTGCTGCAAGGGCGTGCAATAGGGCCGCACAGAATCAGTCAGAGAGACTAAAAAAAAAAATAAATAAATGCCAGTCAACAAGCGGCAGTGAGATGTGAGTATACAAATACGGCAAATTGATTAATCATGAGGTTGTAAATACGGCCTCACGGACAATGAAATACAAATAGCAGCCACCAGACTGAAATGAAATATGTCTATATGTAAAAATATGGCAAAAGTATTCGTTACTTGGGAGAGGAAGAAAATATTGTCCTCATGGACTTCAAAATACGGTAGCAGTCAACCAGTAATGCGAAGCACATATAAGATACCGTGGAGTTCAAAATATTAATCAGTCCAGCAGACTGTAATGGAAGGCGCATATAACAATACGCGGAAAAAAATACCCAGCAGTCGATCAGAACGGAAAAATTACTAAAACCAGTCACCAGACAGTAATGGAATTCGGAATGGCGAATGTATCGGTCGCGGGGTTATAAAATTAAATGAAATCCCTCACTGTTACAAGATAGGCATAAAATATAAATATGCAGAACCATCGGTCTCAAGGTGTAAGAACAGCATACATGGTAATAACCAACCACCTGATGAATGAAAATGTGGCATTACAAAGACGCAAATTTATGCAATTCCGTGGTTCTTATACATGAAACGTGTCCCGCAACAGGGAATTTAATAGCTAGCTCATTCTTCTACCAGTCTTTTGAGTTTGCATAAACGTAGTATGAATAATATTGGGGGAAGGCTTAACAGCTCCCTACAAAGATTTAACGCAATTGAGTATCTACGCTCTCTCTCCCTTTTCTATTGTTGTATTATCTAGTTCCTTATCGTAGGTAAGGAGCCATCAAATGAGGAAACAAAGCTACCACTTGTCGGCTTTTAGCCGTTCCTCACATGTGAAGTGCGTCACTGGTCACGTGCAAGACGGTAGGGGGAAGTGGTGACCACGAACCCTAGCAACAGCTAGTCTGTAAGTGCGTGCGTGCATTTTCTCGTCTACTTTACTGGGTAAAAGTGCTATTGTCTATGTTACTGATTCGTTCACGTTACAGTAAATGTTTTCCCATTATTCAATGGCTTAAACAAAGATTATCTCTTACGGCCGCTGTTACCTAGCTGTGTTTAGAATAACACTTCTTAAAAGGGCAAAGGGAGGAAAGAGAGAAAGGAAAAAAATATGAATGAATGGGAAGTTCGAAATAATGGGATTTCTGCCTATTGTCTCCTCAGAGGTTATCATTTTCGAGAAGTAGCTTACGCATTTCTTTGCCTATTCAGCCTACAGCCCTATTTTCCTGTTAAGTAAGGCAGAAAATATGCGAGAGAGAAAAAGATGACTCACTCGGTGAACATTAAACGCCGCAAAATCGTATTTGCTCGCTAAAATAAAACCAACTCAGAGCTGTCCTATGCCTATTAATACAATTTCTTATAACGAGATCTTTAGCGATTTATTCGTTTGGAAAAAGAAGCCTGGCACTGTTTCCTTGGTATATAGCACTCTCCTAGCTGCCTTGTGATTTCATGCATATCACAGGACTAATAATTAGTGATAGTAACTTCTCTGTCTCATAGCTAAAATTAGCATGCACACAGTTAACATGCACACAATATATACCTAGTCTTCAAAAATGTTTTACCTTACTGTGGGGTTTCTCTTTTTTCCTTTTGCTCATATGGGCTCATAACGCTGGGATTTCAGGTTCGTTTTCCTCTCGTGAAATTAGCTCTAGCATTGCTAATTTATTGAGAGAATGCTGGTATAGGTCGCCACTTTTGTGAATTTAAGACTAGATGGGCTTGCAAAAATGGATTTCAGTTAAATTTACAGGGAATGTATTTACACTTCTAAATACTGCAATGCAGGATGCCAGCAAGGGCACTAATGGCGCTCGAGGTTCGATTTAGTACAGGAAACACCTGCTTGTAGCACTGGAACACGGGCTTGGAGACACATGTAGAAATTTGCAGTGTGCATCTAAAGGGCACAGAGCTTCTATGGATAGGAAAGTCCACCTCTCACAGCAGGAAGGATGCGATTGGACATCAGAAACACGGTGTTTCTCTATAAATGCGTGTACGAGACACAAAGGGTTGGACATGTGGGGTGACGCTGCCAACACTTTAGGCTTGCTTAATATAAATCTTACATTCTCAGGGCTTCCCAAGAGGGCAAGAAATAAAGGAATTACTGCTCACAATGATACTGTGTTGAGGGGGGGGGAGGATGTGAACACAACCATAAATTATGTTATCTCTTTCAGTAAATTCACTTAGCAATTGCTAATATGAGAAGGTCAATCAAGCAACAAGCATTTGCACACCCCGTTCAAGGGAATCAGAGATCTTGATTCAGCGTATCTTATAGAATAAGGGAGTGCAAATGTGGGGGATTGAAGAGAGTGACAATGAACGATCGCACAAGCCCAGGCACAGGAAAATAATGGTAAGAAATAAAGTCAGAGTAACACAGAAACTACCACTGAATCTGCATTTTACTTTAGAGATTGGCGATGGTATAGGGCAACATGTGAAAGGGTAAGGAACTAGTTGAGCCTAAGGAGCATCAAACCCAAGAGCTGGAGACTGACTAAGTGAGAGTGTTCCTCTCCCTTGCCTACTTTTATGACCTTGAAGGATTGGCAGGATGAGATGTTCTCTGTAAAATGCATGAAAAAAGCTGCAAAAAGAACGGACAGGGTATACTGTGAATCATGGACTCACAGAAAAAGAGAGAAGGAAGCCTGATGCTTATATTTCTCTGTTATTATAATCGAATGGCAAAAGCAAAGGGGATTTATATGTATATATTATGAATCCCCTTTTAATATATATATATACATATATATATATATATATATATATATATATATATATATATATATATATATATTATATATATATATTTATATCATACAATATATATATATATATATATATATATATATATATATATATATATATATATATATATATATATATATAGATTGGGTAAAAATCTTTTTGTGTACATGGATGATATATTGATTGCAACAGACTCAATCGAGCAACACTTAGAAGTGCTTAAGGAAGTACTTAGGAGACTTAAGGCAGCAGGATTGAAAATTAAGCTAGCTAAGTATTTGTCCTTGAAGAAGAAAGAAGAAAATTTCATATTTAGGTCATGTCATATCTAAAGGAGTTACAGTAAAGGACGATAAAGTCAAAGCAATTGCAGATTTTCCTATGCCGAAGTCAAAGAAACAAATTAGATCATTCCTGGGAATGGCGGGATACTTTCTCCATTTCCTGAAAGGGTTTTCTAACATAGTAGCTCCTTTGACAGATGTGTTGCGGGAAGACATTCAATTTCATTGGGGAGAACAGCAACAAGTAACTTTTCAGAAACTTGAGGATGCATTAATGAATCCCCCAGTTCTGAAATTTCCAGATTTCAGCGAACCATTCACATTAGTGACTGATGCCAATCAGGAGGGTATAGGTGCTTGCCTTATGCAAAAATTTGATGGGAGGATCCATCTCATAGCCTTCTATAGTAGGAAATTTAGGATAAAGAGCAGCAATGAAAGACTAATGGCTACCGTAGATAAAGAAGCCTATGCAATAGTATCAAGTTTGGTTCATTTTAAAATGTTACTAATGGGGAATAAAGTAGAAGTTCTTACAGACCACAAGCCATTAATGAATCTTTTCAATAAACCCAATCTGTCACCCAAAAGAGCTTGATGGTAACTATCAGGGACTTTGACGCAAAGCTGAAATATATAGAAGGCAAGTTAAATGTAGTCGCAGATGCCCTTTGTAGAAGTTTTTATGATAAGGAAGGATTTCAAGTTGGGGTAATTACCAGTGATTCTTTACAATGGGATATAAGTCTCATAGAGCAAAGGCCAGATGAGGGTGAAATTTTGGCAGACGCAAAAGCGTTCCTCAGAGGGGAATCAGTCAGGAAAGGTTATAAATTACATTTTTCAGGTTTAAAATTAGAAGGTAATCTGTTGGTCAGGAAAATTAAATATAAATCGAGGACAGTGAAAGTAAAGGAAACAGGACGCAGATTGTACTTCCAAAAGTCCCAATTCCAAACCTGCAATTATACATTGCAGGTTTGGTAGTCCACATTTGGGAATAGAAAAAACGTATAATGAGATGAGTAATAAGTATATTTAGAAAAATATGTGGAAATATGTGGAAACTTTTGTGAAAAAGTTTACAGTGTGCAATGCTTGCAAACCCGCAAGGGTAACTTCTTGCAAATTAGGGTCATATCTGATATCAAGTAGACCAGGGTCATATCAAATACCAAGTAGACCTTTTCAGAAAATACATATGGATATCTTAGAAAATTTTTGTGAATATAAATATGCAAATAAGCACTTTTTGGTAATAATAGATGAACTAATGAGGACAGTAGAAATTTTTCCACTTACGCATAAGATGGCCGAAGAAGTAGCTGTGGCATTTTTCAATGGGGTCAACTGCAGATATGGCTCACCCGAGGTTTTGTTGACCAACAATGGTAGAGAATTTGTAAACAGGACTTTAGAGTGTTTAGCAGAAGTCATGGGGATACAAAAAGCGACAATTATTCCATTCAGATCTGAAGCAAATGGGTTATGTGAATGAGGAAACAGGAAAGTGCTTGAAGCTTTCAGGAAGACTATAGAAGGAAATGATAGAAACTGGGGTAGATATATAGATATATATCTACCCCCATTAAAATGTCTCCATTTGAAGCGTTGTTTGGTTGCCAAGCGCAAGACACATTTGATTTGCTAACTACACCTCATCATAGAGAAGATAAAATTGAAGCATTAATTTCCACAGCAAAGGAGGGACATGCTTGCCTCAGCCGTAATCTCGAGGCTAAGACCCGAGAAATGGTGGAAAGAAGCAACGAGAAATCATTAGATGTTAAAATTGCTATTGGAGACAATGTATTCCTAAAAATCAATGTGAGAAATGAATTAAATTACAAGTTATGTCCAAAGTTTGAGGGTCCTTTTAGAGTTATTGAAAAAAAGAAAGGAAACAGATTTGTAGTCTTAGATGAAAAGACCGGTCAGTCGAAATTGACACATATATTAGGGCTTGTGCCTTGTATGATAAGGCGCCCTATGAGGTAATGTTAGACTAGCGATAATCTATACGCTAAGTCGGTTGGTATTGCACTTCCATCTTCAATGGAGTGTCTGGGGTTTTGTAGATCACTTACGAAGTCGGTATTATCTTTACGACGATGTGTTAAACTCATGGTTCGGTGAGGTTCTTGTAGAAAAACAAAACCTAAGTATAAAAATAGATATAATTTCTTCTGAAGTTTTACATGGTGAAGATCAGGTATGATTGTACAAGTCTTCTAATAACGATAGCTTGATCGCTTCTGCCAATGATGATGGCTAATCCTATTCCTCTACATGATAAAGCTTAGGTAAAGAGGTACAGGTCTTCTAATGACGATAGCTAACTCTGTTCTGCCTGTCTACCATCTCTGTTACAAGTTATGAAGGAACAGACAGTAGTTCGAACATATGAACATACTATCAGATGACATAGTTTCATACGAACACACAATCAAATGAGACACGCTACAGATCACGTAGGCGGTAGTTGTCTCAAGCAGGGAGCTTGGACTAATGTTTATAAACAATTGAATGACTACAGGTGACGGCATGTTATCTTAGCCTACTTTTATTGTATACGTCATCTTTAGCGTCTCTAGTCTGATCACATTCCTGCAAGCAATCTGGTTGACCTCTTTAGTTTTAGACTTTATATATATGGACTAACATTCCATATTTTATTATGTAAATACTTACATTAGCTCGGTCAGCTACCAAAACCAACTACTGAATATTACTCAAACTTGACTTGCATTTGACTTATAGGAGTGTGATACAGACACTATGCGAATATATATATATATAAGAAAAGAAAAATTCATGGTGTACATGAATTGATTCAAGTAATAAAATATAAAACAATGATATTGGTAAATAATAGTGATCACGTGATAGATAATGATACAGTTTTTTCACTTCATCTCATTAAGATACTTATGCTACAGAAAATACTAATGTACTCTGATAATTGCATAGAATGAAGATTAACATGATAAAAATCATATTTAACTGATAGAAAAATTTCATATATGATTGACAAATTATTAATGTTATGCTGATTGATTCGTTGATTTTTATGCTAAATGTTATATATCTGATTCATTAATTCATATACTAACTCATAAATACCTGCAGATATTGGTAAGATAAAAGGTAACAGATTGATTATAGGCTACCTGATTTGTTAATACATATGTATATGGATTCATATAATTATGATTAATATATGTGCACTTTAAATAGATTCCTATTGCGTACACGCAAAGATATATTTAGATTCTGTTATTTATGATCATTTATATAAGAGATTCCTATTGCGTACACGCAAAGATATATTTCGACTCTGTTATTTATGATCAATTATATATAGGATACATGATACTTTATATATATAGGATACATGACCGAGGTTATACTACTTCACTTTTAACTAGCGTTCGAACAACTTTTCGTCCATTACACAGTTCCAGACAACCACCTATAGCCAATTGAAACGGCCTTTTTCAATGGTTAAAACAAGGGGAAAATTTGCCCTGGGCGGGTCCAAACGTTCTATTTTTGCGCTCATACTTATTCTCTGCATCTAGATACACGATTACGTTCGCGGGGGGGATGAATAAAAAAAACATCCCCAGCACGAGTCCTTCGCCAGCAAAGTAGAGTTGAATATCCTTCGGGTCGTAATTGTCGGAAGTATGTCCCTTTTTGTAGTCGAATTCCGACAGCCGCCGGAGCATTCCGCATTAAAACGAGATTAACGACGAGATACGGTGTCGGTCGAAGAAGTCCATGAAATTCCTTTCACATTGTAGGCGTTGTTACTTGACTGTAGTCGTCCGCTGCGACGAACGATTTTTGAAGTTGCGATGTGAAACTCTCGTACTGCAGGATACTGTAACCGGTTCCATTAATCAGCCTGCAAGTGAAATTATACTTGTCACAAGGGCAAAGTAAATTCAGACGACATCCAAATACAGGGGAGGGGAGAGAGCCATTTAGACCAGACTTAACCCACATGAATTCGCTGATATTTTGGAATTCAGAAGAGTCCGCTGTACAAACTTTTTATCCATGGCATTAACAATGAGTGAACCTATCCAGGTCTATGATGACTCGTAAAAATATCCATAATTATAAAAAATAAATAGATATCAATACGAATCTCAAAGAAAATTCGATATTACTGGTAGTAAGTTACTAGACAAAGAAGTGGGAAAATGGAGCTATTTGTAAGATTGCCAGGCAGCATAAGAGTCCAAAGAGAATATTAATCATGATTCTATGTGCCCTAACAAAAGTTTCATATTCAATTTTTCTCGTGCGCATCCTCTGAGGTTAATTTTTTTTAAAAACTTTATTAATAGGTAGGAGATGCAACGAAAAAACCCACTATGTAACTAATTTCTAAATAAACTTTGGGTTTTTCAAGAAAATGTGACATTTTCCCATGAATGTGATTTACCTGGATTGTAATAAGCTAATGTTGCAAGTTAAATAAGCCATATCCATATCGTGATACTTCTAAATGTCTATGAGGTTCAGAAAAAAAATTAATTCATTTTGATGTTATAGAAATTCTATTTCCTTATTTTGTTTATTAATTTTAAAATGATTGCAAGTTGCTTTGCGCATACCGATAGACACCTGTACCTAACGTCCTGCCTTGCCCATGAGAAGTTCGGGCTAAGCATTCCTTTCTCCAGTCAATCTGCTTTTGCAAGCAGAGACGACACACAGATGAAGCCTGTGTAAGCAGATTATTGAGGTTAAAAGGAACAAATGCTGATACGGCAATGATGGACGTCGTCACTTGGCAGGAGATTGCTCTCAGCCAGCTAAGAGTTACGTTACTTGCTGTAAGAGATACGACTTTAGTATTTTCAAATGATATTTTATTTTGGTGTTTTTAATTCTCCACCCGCATGAGAAGAATGTCTGAAAAAAAAAAAAAAAACAGTACCAAAATTGAACAATATATTAGTTTCATGTTGGCATTATGTTAAATAAATATTCCTTATTCAAACTATATGAAAAAGGTTTCCATACAAATTCTATATATATTATTAGCCCTGTATAAGATTCATATAGGATTATTCCATAGATAACATTTTCACTTCTAGACTTCCTGACTTTAAAATCTCTTTTATTTTATTTTATTTATTTATTTATTATTGAGTTTATTTATTTATTTATTTATTTAATTTTTTTTTTTTCATTGACTACGAATAATAAAATCACCGGGACAGACAATATGTCAGTAGATTTTGGATATGTGTTTGAACTTTTAGCTTATTTGCCATTACTAAAGCGTTAAGTTAGAGTTCAAATCTTTACGCATATATATTTGGATATTTAATTATCTATGGTTACGTTTTGCTTATTGATTTTATCGTGATTCCTTTTTATTATAATTTGTAACCCTTCCGACTTCTTACGGAGTGTATTATATGACTCCACTTGTATCCATATTTATTTTATTTTTTTATATTTATTTATTTATATATTTCTTTTATATATATTTGATAAATTACTGGTTGGCTTGAATATGTGGAAAAGTGTTCTAGCGGCGTACCGTATAAGGCTACTTGCGGCATCAATTCTATAGATACAAGATATAAATGATAAAGGTATTTAAAACCGCGAGAACCGCTATAATGCAGTTCGGATCCAATATCACGAGTTGTAACTCGTAAGACATTGACACTTCCTATTTAATTATCCGTTATTCTACCAAACCGATTGACTCTGGGTGATCAAATATATTATTGGTTTTCTTAATGGAAAGGAATTCACACAACGTGTTAAGGAGATTATTATTGATTTACACCACCCGAGTCACAGATTATTATGTGTTGAATTCCATATTTACTGATTTAGCACTCATAAATATTCGTAACGCACTCAATTGCGGTTTGTTTTTAGTGCTATTAATTCTATATAACGTGTCAAGGAACTATTAACACTAAGAAGTGTTTATTCCCTCTGTCAGACTCGTAATTCTGTTAATAATTCTACGTATATTCTTTCAAGGATTGATTTGGCACAGGATAGGCCCCTAAACTGACAGGTGTCTTAGTGTGTCCCTTGTTTTCATGACACGTGTTACAATCAGTTATGTGCTTTTTTATATCTGTAAGCATTGTAGGACCAGAAAACAGTGATTTGGCTTTCTGTGAAAAAAAGGAGGGAACCCTGGATGACGGAATGCACCAGTTTATGACGATTGGTATGAGAAAGATTATTACTACTACCTGGTCGTTAGTCATCTGCTGTGTATTCGGGTTTTCCTCGTCACAGACCTACTATATATTACATTTGATTACATTATTTTGATACACATACTTTAAATATACTTTTGCTTTAGGGTTTCTGCTCGAAGTGTTTATGTTTTTGCCTAGCCACTGACCCTGTTTCCGTTTCGAAGTGTTATTGTTTGTGTTTATTGCTGCTGACTCTGTTTCCGTTCGAAGTGTTTATTGTTTGGGTTATGTCTGTTGACGCTTGCTTTGTTCAGTTTGTAACAGTTCTGCGCTCCGACCCAGATATTCAATGCTCGCGATCTCTTGGGTTAAGGAATTTTCTTGTTTAGATACGGTTTTAACAATAGGTACGGATGTTTCTATATCTTTTAGTCTAATTAATGGTTCTTTGCAGTATGGTGCGGGATTGCGGGATAATGCGTCAGCTATGATAATTGCTTTCCCAGGTAGATATCTTATCTTGGCTCCAAAGACCTGAATGATCATTTGTCACCGAGTTCCTTTTGGACTGTGATTAAAGCCTTTGAAAAACTCGGTAAAGGACTCATGTTCAGTAAGGACTTTATCAGGATAGCCATAGATTTTGAACTTAAAATGTACTAGTGTTAAAGATACCTAGCCCTTCCTTGCTATTACTGCATATTTACTTTCAGAGGGCTTTAGTTTACGTGAATAAAATAAAAGCTATAGGAAAGAAACTGTTTATCATATTACTGAAGTAATACCCTCTTACCCCTTGGTCTGAGCGTCTGTTGCAATAAAAAAAAAATTCCTTATTTAAATCAGGGATTTTTTAAGTTAGGTAAGCTGCATTTTCCGCTTTTAAGATATCGAACGCCTGTTGATGCTTTTCAGACCATAATAAATCTACGTTCTTCTTCGTAAGATCTGTTAAAGGAGCTGTCATGATTGAAGAGTTACATATTTACATACGATTGTAATACCCACTAAAGCGCGAAAGTGCTGTATCCCCGCCCCCTTTTACGTTAATAAGTACCGGAAAGTTATGAATAGCCGACACCTTACCATGGACTACTTTTAAGACCTTGACCAGACACATAAAACCTAGATAAACATGTCGTTTTAAAAAACTCTCATTTAGATATTTTACTCTGAGATTATTGTCTTTGTCTCTAGCCACTAGCTCTACTTATGTGAATGTACTTCCAAGGTATTAGAAAGATTACAAGATCATCCATATAGGCTGTAGGTTATCCCCTAAAAGTCTCCAAACACTATATTGTAATTGGGGTGCAACGTAAGCCGGAGGCATACGTAAAAATTGATAATGTCCCCTGAGTGTGCTGAAAACGGTGTATGAGGTACAATCACTTAGGTAATGGTATCTGGTAAAAGCATTTAAGTAAGTCCAAGTTGGTGAAAAAAAAATTATTCTAACCTAACAGAGATAAGATGTCGTCGGTACATCGCACTGGAAATTATCGGGAGTCGTTTCCTTGTTTAAGCGACAGTAATCTGCTCAGATACGCCAAGTCCGATCTTTTATGGCATGACGTTTGATTAAAAATTTATGGGCTTATTTGATTTCCTAATGACTCCTATTACTAACATTTTTCAACTACGTCATTTATCTCTATTTTGAAATTTCATTGGGGTTCTACACGAAAGTACGTATATAGCTTTATGTTTGTCCTTAGACCGTATTTTGTTTTCAATGACATCCGTTTTTCTCCCAGAGATCACTCGCTAGTGGAGAAACTTCCTGGTATTCAGGTGAAAGATAAAAAAAATTTCTGCTGAATCACCTCTGCTTGAATGACTTTACGGATATTACTTTAGATAGATTATCAGAGAGATTCATCCACGACTGGTGGGCGTGATTAAAAAATTAGCAACAATAAAAAAATGCGATATTTATAACTCTGTATCCACGATATGTATACTTTTAGGGCTTTGTTCGCGGAAATCGTTATATTTCAGAGTGTCGGGAAGGATTAAAATTTCATTTCCCAGCAAAGTCTTTTTACACGCACTAAGGCATTCGAGGGTGCATGCTTCTCGAGATTTTGCGTGCAAAGTACGACTGTGGTTGTGGGAGAATTCTGTTGGGTCATTTGAACAATGTTACGATTTATGAGACAATGTATAGTTCCTTTATATAAGTTATTATTTGATTAACTGTCTCATTTTTGTTCAAACGGATTTACTATGTTTGAAGGTTTATAGGATTTTCCTTTGATAAACACGCCTTATTTTGCAGGATGTAAGATAATATTTTGTATAACCCCTAGATGGATCTTACAATTACACTACATACAGATCAATGTTTTTTATAACTATATAGGTATCTGTAAGCGCTCGCTTATCCGGACTTCTCATTAGGGAAGTTCGAACAACAGACGGTGAGTCCGTAAATACAAGATATTACGTGTATTAAAGAAATAAAACAAGATATTCTAATTTTTACGGCCGCCGTTACAGTTGGGCTTAAGTCCACCCAGTATTTACTTATAACTTAGTTATTTAAAATTACAAAAACGAAAACCATGCCTCTGATTACTTATAACGGTCGTGTGTTTCATAGGAAAAATCCTTTTTAGTTCAAAAAAGATATCGGTATGTATGAACCAACATCGCTTTTCCCACTCTGCTAGAGTCGCTTATTGTGTGGAATTTGCTTCGCTTTGAAAACTCGGCAGATTTAACTAACCTTGACCGCTTGACTAGGTGACACAGTCACCGAGTTTGCTTGTTTGATTCTGAACGGGCTACTGTTTTCTATTTCTTTTTTGTAATAATTAGGATCCTTCTCTTTATTACCATCGGCAACGTATTGTGTGTTTTTAGCATTATGTTGCTGGTTACGTATAAAGCAATGAATGATGAACTATTAGGAACTGAGCGATTACTAATAAGACAAGTTATCTCTACTGTATTCAATTTTAACTGTTTGTACTTCATTCTTTGCTAAAATTTGTAAAGGAGTGAGGGATCCATGGTCAGCGCATTTAGCCTGATGAAAGTTTTTTACAGACATGTTATTCCTTGCAATCCAGCCATATTTTTAAAGTTGAGTTGAGTCATTGAGGTTCGATATTTATATAACTCAAAAAACTCAAGGCTAAAACTGCGATCGGGACTTGGCAAAGGAGCATTTATTGTCATGACCCGAAATAGTGTTACCTCTAATTTATCTAGATTTGTACGGGTTGTTCCACTTGTTTTTGTGTGTTTTCTAATCACTACGGTGCTTAACGACCCTATCCATGCATCTGTATAAATACAGACGTCCACTGCGTAAACGCATATTCACTGTTTAATATGATTTGTTACGTAAGGGATTAATAATAAATCCCCAAAATGATAAAATTAACATAGTATATGATTATGAATATTTTCAGTAGAACTTCTGGAAACAGACACTCAAAGATAAAAACTCGCAGTAGCGAAATCTCAATGATGTAGATAATTTCTGTAAAAAAGTAAGATTAAGAATGTCTCGTAACTTCAGCCACAGGAATAACGAAATTCGACCTGCAAAGGAAACACTCAAAGTTACTCCAAATGAATAAAAAATTGTACTTAGCTTGCTTTTGTGGGAAAGTCACGGTGTTCCGATAACGATCACAAGGCCTTGGTCCTCCTTCTCTATTTAGCGGACGACCTGGTTTGGCTTCAGTTTCGATGATTCGAGCCCCTTGAAAATCCGATGCTGCAGACGCGTTCGGTTTGTTTCTTGCAGTGCCGGAAACGCTCACTAACGATGTTTTCTTGAATGATTCTAATGAGAGACGAAGCTTCCGTTGCCGTAGGAAAAGGACACGTCGGTTTTGTTTTCTGAAGTTATTCACTAACGATGATACTAAGTTGCTTGACGAATCTTGTTGTTTTCTGAAGTCGCTCACTAATGATGATACTAGGTTGCTTGAAGAATCTGCTGCTTTCGTCGTCGTTGACTTCATGATTTATTATTCTGTTTTTTCTTCGTAGGACGTTGTAGAGTTCTTCTGGTCGCTGGCCACCAATATTAGGGCTTGTGCCTTGTATGATAAGGCGCCCTATGAGGTAAGTTAGACTAGCGATAATCTATACGCTAAGTCGGTTGGTATTGCACTTCCATCTTCAATGGAGTGTCTGGGGTTTTGTAGATCACTTACGAAGTCGGTATTATCTTTACGACGATGTGTTAAACTCATGGTTCGGTGAGGTTCTTGTAGAAAACACTAAGTATAAAAATAGATATAATTTCTTCTGAAGTTTTACATGGTGAAGATCAGGTATGATTGTACAAGTCTTCTAATAACGATAGCTTGATCGCTTCTGCAATGATGATGGCTAATCCTATTCCTCTACATGATAAAGCTTAGGTAAAGAGGTACAGGTCTTCTAATGGACGATAGCTAACTCGTTTTCTGCCTGTCTACCATCTCCTGTTACAAGTTTATGAAGGAACAGACAGTAGTTCGAACATATGCATACTATCAGATGACATAGTTTCATACGAACACACAATCAATGACACGCTACAGATCACGTAGGCGGTAGTTGTCTCAAGCAGGGAGCTTGGACTAATGTTTATAAACAATTGAATGACTACAGGTGACGGCATGTTATCTTAGCCTACTTTTATTGTATACGTCATCTTTAGCGTCTCTAGTCTGATCACATTCCTGCAAGCAATCTGGTTGACCTCTTTAGTTTTAGACTTTTATATATATGGACTAACATTCCATATTTTTATTATGTAAATACTTACACATATATCAAAGATGAACACGGGAAAATGATAAAAAGGTGACACTGCACAATTACATTTTTTTTATATCTTGCAAATGGATGACAAAATGTGATTAATCAGTCTTATGTAACATTTTTTCTTTCATTCTTTTACTATTTTCTTATTAAGCGAAAACTGCAGCGATTTGGTGAAAAAAAAAACCGAGGTAATTATTTTAATAATAGAAAAATGGGGTGAAAAATGTGAGAAAATACTCTATAGTTGAGAAATATTATAAGGAATTATTCTGGTGATTTTTGGTGGTGATACCTGTTGGTGATTTTTGGTGATTGATGATTCCTGGTGGTGTTGATCCTTCCGGTAATGATTTCTGGTGGTTATTTTGATGGTGAATTTTTGGTGGCTATGATTTTTGGTGGTGATTTGTGATTTTATGAGCCAATGGGGTGGTGATCTGTGGTTTGATGGGCCAATGGGGTGGTCACTGTGGTTCTTTGTGGTATTATGGCTCTTGGGGGGTGGCACTGGTGCATTGTGGTTTTATGGTTCCCCTGGTAAGGTGATGTAATCTATGAGGTTACATTCACCAGTGGTTATATTTGGCAGTATATAGTCATTGTGGATTATTTGTGAACTGTGGTTTTCTGTGGTTTATATACCAATGAGGTGAGTGTTATATACATGTGGCGGTATCACAAATGGTTTACTTTGAGGTATATTTGGCGATGTTTAAATGGCTTACGATTTGGCCTGTGGTGGTGGTATAATGTCCTGAGGATAATTTTGAGGTTTATTGTGGTTCTGTGGTATCAGTGAAGATTTGTTTAGGATTTCCAGCAAGGATTGAATGGAAGATTTTGGGGCTAATTTAAGAATTATGATTTCTGAGTTTATGAGTCTGACTAGACAAGTCAATGATGTGATTTGAGGTCATGTTGAATAAACAGGTTGTTTGGTGCTGACAATGCTGTGGTGTCATGGATGAGACCAATTGTTGATATTTTCTTTTAGAGTCAGTTACTCAGAGGTTTTGAACTGCTTTCAGGAATGTTGATGATGACATTTCATGGGGTTGATAACTTTAGCACTTGCCGGATAGAGACAGGTGCAAAACAGGGGATTCCTCAAGACGCTGATTGAGACGCAAATGGAAAACATGCTGTTGCGGGATGACGAAATGGGAAAACATTCCAGAGATATGAAGTAAACCACAAGGAAAGGTTACTTCAGGTTACTTCAGGTCACCGAGTGCGTGCATTTGTTAAATGATCGTGTACATGGGAAAATGAAAAGCACAGAATAGACTAGCATACATACGATTGTGTGTTCAGTAGCATGCGTGTATCTGTGCATCTGTTAGTCAGTGCACATACGTACATTTGTAACATGAAATAGATGGAATAAAAAACCCCTAGTGAGGTGATTTAGGGGCATTACCTGACTTTGATTGTGTGTGGAAACACGCCGTAGAGGAAGGCGCTTGGAGATCCGTCGGAAAAGGTAAAGCGAAAGACTTTGAGAAGTTATACCTTTTATGTGGTGACATTGAGTTCAGTTTCTAGAGACAAGGAAGTGCGATGCGACACTCATTTATTGACGAACTTAAACATTTCATTGTTTGATAATTATATTCTCATTTTCAGAAGGATTCAATGTCACCATTTAAAAAGTGGATTCTCTTGACTTGTGTTGACGTTTATTGATAAAGACTATGAATAGTCGTACATAAATAGATAAGAGGGGGTACTTACAAAAAATATGATTTTAGGAAGAGTAATGGTAGTTTAACGATTTCTGGGATGTTCTTGAACTCATTTTTTTCCATTTTCATGTTACCTATTTTGGAAATAAAGACTATATTTGTAATAGAGGGAGTTTGAATTTGCCAAGAGTTTTTTATAATTGATTTTTCAGCTAGCTTAAGAGATGACACACAAAGGGACTATGGAATGTAGGTTACGTTTCCCAGTTAGGAGTCCTCTCCAATTACTTTAAACGAGGGTTATTTTGACTCTTGTAATATTTACACACACACACACACACACACACACACACACATATATATATATATATATATATATATATATATATATATATATATATATATATATATATATATATATATATATATATATATATATATATATATATATATATATATATATTATATATATATATATATATATATATATATATATATATATATATATATATATATATATATATATATATATATATATATATATTATTATATATTGCTACTTTCAAAATGCATGTTTCCCCTCTTTGAAATGTCATGTAAGAAATTGTGCAAACATTTTTTTTCATGATTTCCTAAGAGAGATTAAGAGGATGTTCTAATATGTGTGTTCAGATTTCGCATTACATGCTATAAAAGAATATATATATATATTGTAAAAAGAGAGATATTTACTTTGTCTTTTCAAAACTACGAATGTTTAACTTTTATGTCAACACTGTAAGATTAGAGGGTCTGCGAGATTCGTTTCCTTTCCTAAATCTGTCAACGCATGTTATAGCGAGAGAATTGAGTCTTGCGTTGTTATCAAAACATGTCAATCTTAATTGTCGCTCAGCCTCCGTTTCGATCGAGTAGAGTACGTCTTTTTTTTTTTAACAGACTGGACTCGTACGCGTATATCTTTGATCAAAACCACGTGCATCTTACACATTTCTTTATGAAGATTGCATCAGATTTCAAAGCTACTGGAAGCATTCGTGCCAAATACGTTTTTTGTCACCTCTGTCCAGTTTCCGCAAGGAAGAAGATATTATTCTATCATAGAACCTTGAGGCAGTTAGATCGCTCGCTCGCTCTCTCTCTCTCTCTCTCTCTCTCTCTCTCTCGACATCATTGAGATTATATTAACGTAACGTAAATTGGTCACCCATAACTTGTGAGAATTTCATATTTGATATTTCTTAGAGTTTATTTAGTGTTATTTAATTTCTTTTGTGGAATCTGAACAAACATCATTTCATAACGGTGCTTGGTTTTTGTGAAATTGTGTAAGACAAGACTGCAGCAGAGAAAGAAGTTGGTGTACCAAAAAGGTAAAGTGTTATATTTTTATTAGTTGCAACTAATAACGGATAGGAATTGTGTTTAACTAATAATGGATAGGGAGTGTGGTTAATTAATAATTGTTAGGAACAGTGGTTAACTAATAACAGGTGGTTATGAAGGTTTGGTAAAAACTGTTGGTTACAGTGTTTTGAGTGAAAAAGATTTACACTTACACATTACTGATTTTTTTGTGTTTTGTGTTTGTTCCATTGTTTGTGCACTATTTCCTTTTCTTATTGAAGTGTGTCTTTTTATTTTATATTTTCATTTGCATTCACAATTTAATTGACTTAGTTATTTTCATTGCTTTATCATTGCACATTTAATTAAATTTAACACTTGTGAATTAACCCTTAAACGCCGAATGGACGTATTAAACGTTGAGTCAAAATCTCCCCCGATTGCCGAATGGATGTACCATACGTCGACTCAAAATTTTTTTTTTAAATTCGCGGAAAAATACTTATAGGCCTACCAGCTGAAAACTTTTGAATCACGCGCCTTGGGGGATGCTGGGAGTTCACGGATCGAGGCGTTGTTTTGTTTACAATCGTTACGCAGGCGCGCAAGCGCGAAATTCTTTATTATCGCACTAAAAAGTATCAGTGACACATCTCAAAAATTATTTCGTCACTTTGACATAATTTTTGCACCGTTACATGAAGTATTATATATGAAAAAGTGCGCAATTCCATTTAGAATACAACAAAAAAATACTCATGATTGTAGCTTTTATCGGTTTTGAAATATTTCCATATAAATAACGATAAGTGCCAAAATTTCAACCTTCGGTCAACTTTGACTCTACCAAAATGGTCAAAAAACGCAATTGTAAGCTAAAACGCTTATATTGTAGTAATATTCAACTATTTCCCTTAATTTTGCAACAAATTATAAGTCTCTAGCACAATATTTCGATTTATGGTGTATTTATGAAAAAACTTTTTCCTTATGTCCGCGTGGTAACTCTTCCGAAAAAAATCATACATGCGATTGTGGTAATGTTTGCACCATTTTAAAATTAGCCGTTACATAAAGTTTTACATCTGGAAATGTGCGCAATTTCATGCACAATACAACTAAAAACAACCCATGGTTGTAGCTTTTATCAGTTTTGAAATATTTTCATATAAAAAATGATAAGTGACAAATTTTCAACCTTCGGTCAATTTTGACTCTACCGAAATGGTCGAAAAACGCAATTGTAAGCTAAAACTCTTATATCTTAGTAATATTCAATAATTTTCCTTCATTTTGTAACAAATTGGAAGTCTCTGGGACAATATTTCGATTTATGGTGAATTTATGAAAAAAATAACATTTTCCTTACGACCGCTCAGTAACTCTTCCTAAAAAATCATACGTGCGATTGTGGTAATGTTTGCACCATTTTAAATTAGCCGTTACATAAAGTTTTATATATGAAAATTTGCGCAATGTCATGTAGAATACTACGAAAAATAATTGGAGGTTGTAGCTTTTCTCATTTTTGATATATTTGCATATAAATCACGATAAATAGAAAAAAAACCACGTTCGGTCAATTTTGACTCTACCGAAATGGTCGAAAAACGCAATTGTAAGCTAAAACTCTTATATTTTAGTAATATTCAATCATTTACCTTAATATTGCAACAAATTGGAAGTCTCTATCACAATATTTCGATTTATGGTGAATTTATGAAAAATACTTTCCTTCCCTCAGCGCACGGATTCTCCGCCATAAATCTCCGAATTGCGTACATCGCATTCTCGGAAAATTTGCTCCGTTTTATATTAGGCATTTCATAGAGTTTTATATATGAAAATGTGCGCAATTTCATGTAGAATAAAAGGAAAAATATTTGAAGGCTGTAGCTTTTCTAATTTCCGAAATAATTGCATATAAAAAAAATTATAAAAAAATTTCGACATTTGGTCATTTTTAACTCGTCGGAAATGGTCGAAAACTGCAATTGTAAGCTAAAACTCTTACAGTATCGTAATATTCAATCATTTGTATTCATTTTGAAACAAATTGGAAGTCTCTAGAACAATATTTAGATTTACAGTGAATTTTTGAAAAAAAACATATTTTTACGTCCACGCTTTACGAATTCGTACATCATTTTGTGATAATATTTTTCCGGTGTTGCTTTTATTGTTTTACAATGTATTATATATCAAAATGATTGCAATTTAGTGTACAATACAACGTAAAAAAATGAAAATCGTTAGCTTTTACTGTTTTTTTGCACAGCGTGATTTTAATACAATTATGTATGAATTTTTTTTTCGCTACCATATATCGCATTATTTACATATGATAATGATATTATTTTTCATTTCTGATGATTGCATACTAAACTTCAGTCAATGACAAAAGAAGGAGCCAAAAATGAACTCTTAATCTTTAAAACTAAGCACGCTGTGATTTTTAGAAAAAATTATTTGTTTCGCTTCCGCACTTACTCAAAACCGGCTCCGGCATTCGGGGGAGTTTTTGATTTTTACCGCTTCGGCGTTTAAGGGTTAATTTGCATTTACTTAGAATTCTTTTCAAGATTTATTGTTGTTTAGCACTTGTGAATTAATTTCAGATTTTCAATTATTACCTAACACTTTTGAATTTTGATTGAATTAATTTTCTTGAATTTTGTGATAAATTAATTTTGATTTAATTTTACTTAATTTGATTCAAGAATTAATTAAACTTTACTTTGTTTTCAAGTAACAGTAATTTTCCCTGATATTGTGAATTTCACTTATAAATTTTGAGTTCAATAATAAATTTTTGTATCTAAAATTTTTATAAGTATTTTATTTTTATCCCAGTATATTTTCATTTGATTATATTGATGATAGGTAGAAACATAGAGTGGTAATTGATTTGCTTTCCTTCAATTTACTTGAAGTGACTTAGAACCAGGAAGTACTTAGACTTCTGAAATACACTCATAAAGAAAACGATTATATATAACTTTATTTGCAGTTTTTTTTTTTCAACATTTGTGCAGAGGTAGGCATCATCAAAATTTAATTATAGCTTGAGACTTACACATTATTCTATTCATTGGGTAGGGGGGCACGTGACTTGGTGGCCCCATTGAACACCACTGGATTAAGTCCAATTGCTCGGACAATTAAAAGATTATACAGGAAGGTAACTAACAACCAAAAAGATAAACAAATCTTATAAAAGTACAATTCAATAAATATTTTGACAAACGATAACATTTTTTGCAAAGTGAAAATTTTCACGAAAAAAATACATTAATCCTATAAATATAAAGAAAATATCTATAAGGTAACGAATTTGTCATTAAGTTAGTGATTTTATCTTTAAGGTCATTCGTAAACATTTACTTATACAAGGGTCCAAATGATACAAACCAAAAGGTAAGTTTAGAATTACAATTGTAATTTTAACCTTAGCCTTGTTATTGTTTACCAAAATGGTATTTATTTATTTGAATTTTTATTAAGATTTTCTTTGTTTTGATGGTTAACCACTTCCCTTAATATTTTAACTGTCTTGTCCCTGCTTCTGAGGTGTTGGACTGAATCATTTGAAAACCTTTTAAATTGTACCCCTGTTTTGGGTAGGTCCACTAATTTTTCAGGTGTGTTGGATTCTAGGTACATGTATTCCTTTATAATCCCAATCTGTCATTTATACTAGCTTTCTTTGTAAAATTACTTTCATATCATATCAATCTGATTATAAAGGAGGAGAAGTCGAAAGGCCTCACAGCAGTTATTCCAGTTTCCCTCGTAGATTTATGTATATATATAGATAGATATATATATATATATATATATATATATATATATATATATATATATATATTTCACAACTGAAAAAATTTATATATATATATATATATCTATCATATATATATATATATATATCTATATATATATATATATATAATATATATATATATATATATATATATATGAAATTTCAGTTGTGAAATTTTACCAAGGAAAAATACCGCTTCCAATGCACACTCAAGCACTCATCAGTTTTCTTAAACTATACAATCAAACCTTGATAAACAGGTGATACTGATATACACCCGGTACTTTTTACCCTTTATATCATCAAGAATATCAGCACCAGACAGAATATTATCAATATAGACTAAACAAATAATACATATATATATCATACGTTGTCCTTTACAACATCAGGGCCTTTCGCTTAGCAGAATACATTATCATAGACAAAACAAATATGCACCTATATCATACCTTGCCCTTAACAACATTAGGGACTTCAACATATTACAGAATAAATCAATACAGTCAATATAAAATCTTTAGTACTACCTGCCAATGGGCACAGTCCCCTAACTACGTTCAAAAATCACTGCACAGCCCACCAGATTAATATATCATGCTATTAATTATGTTTTCAAGAGAAAAGCCTTTAGATATTTCCGAATACCAAATATCAATTATCAGTTGTCTGCAGTACACTTCTTTCTCAGATAATACTTGCTGTCAGTAAACAGAAGGCTCTTCCCCATTCCAAGACTATGAAGCCTCATTTTCTACATTTAACCACTAAATGTTTGCGGTAAAGTACTAAAAGAAATCACCCACTTCAGAGGGGGAAAAGTTCTTCTGTCGATCTACCACTCATTCAGTCCTTAAAAGACAAGAGTAGAAAAAAAACTTACTTCATACTATAAAACAATCCTAAAAAAAATAAGCAAAAAAATTAATTAATAAAAAAACGTACTAGTACTAGTGTTTTTTTTTTTTTTTTTTTTTTTTTTGAAACCTACCACATTCCCGTTTATCAGAGAAGGTAAACTTTTTTTACCCTTCTTGTAGTAATAGCTTTTCTTCACAATCCATTCGTATACAAGAACCTGGCCTTGACTGCAGGTTCACGCCCTCTTTCTGGTACTTTTGGACTCGGACCGCCCAGGCCTACTGGACTTGAGCCCGTTTATATGTCCTCAAGACCCAACAGCACACTCACCTCTTCCACACTATCTCCCATCCCTCCCTCCATCCTCTGATCCAGATGATTTGGAATCTTCCCAACCACACGTCCATTCACTCCCAATTCTTCCTCATTCAAACTTACCCCGACACTCATCCTCTCCACCTCTTCACTCACCGAAAAATCACAAATACTGTAGGTATCCCCAGTATCTGCTAAGACCAACCCCTCTATCAAATCATCCCATCTTTCAGCTGTGGTCCTAGAAGCTATTGAATTTATCCCAAACAAATCCACCAAAATCACACTCACGATTTTTAGCACTTTCCCTAAACAATCTAGTAAAATATCATCCTAAGTCCATTTTCTGACTAATTCATAGATATTTCCTTTCTCC
>NC_061100.1:53972333-53989810 GCF_015104395.2 Macrobrachium nipponense
TTCCATGAAACATTAAAGAGACCATCTCTTTTCTATGCCGTCACTACAAAGTCTCTCATGTTGCCAACGGTACCTGTCTCAATTGGGTATATCCCCCGAACAGCCAAGTCTACTAAGTTCTTCATGTGTCCATAATTATTCTACATGGCACACAGGTGCCATTCATGCCCATAGATTTGAAACATCTGTAAAGGAATTTATATCACTTATTAGTCCTGAGCATATTACGGAATAAAAATATGCATGCCTCAGTGTCACGCCTGTAAACCAGTTAGGGCTAGAAATTCCTTCTAGAAGTTTCCAACGGGAAATGCACATTAAATATCTGGTCTCATGGCCCCTCAGGTTAATGAATAACTCTTAATCATTGAGAGATGGTGCGTCACTACTTCATTACTTGTTGAGTAAACACATTTCCAGGGCTGAACACCATACCGCTTTGCATGAAACAAGAAATATTCACAGCTCATAAAACCAGTGCTCGGTCTACCACCCGTTTCACCTCAACACCAATCAAAATGTAAAGTTTTACTATTCCGCTGCCTGATTAACTGTCAGCTCAGCGGGGCTGACGGCGCTGCACCTTAAAGTAACATAAATAATTACACCTCAAGACGAGAGTTAAACACACTATAAAGGGATTACTGACATCACGACTAAAACTATAGCCAGTGTAAACTCATGTCAGGCAGTTAAGTTATTCAATCTTGGTACTAATAGTTTAATAAAAAGTGATTCAAAGATAGGAAGCGAAGAATTGGGAACTTTGGAAAGTATTTTAAAATCTTTAGACTCAATTTCTTTTTTAAACCTCTTGGCGCGTTCTCAAATAATTGAGAACTCTGGATTAGATAGTTTGTCTCCAGTTCGCACTTTCAGTAGGCGGCGTGAGAAGCCCACGTATCTCCCCTGACTACATCGGGCAAGAAAATAAGTAGACGATGCTTGATGTCATAAGAGGGCTAATTTTGTCTTTGTACTGAAATAATGATTTAATATTAAGAGGATTAACCGGAATCAATTTACAGTTAATGCCAGGTGCATACTGTTGAATTAGGTTATTCAAAGTGTTGTAAAAAGACTTATCTTGAATCATAGGGAGACTGGCAAAAATCGTCATCTTTGAAACTGTAGTTATCTGTAATTTTTACACCATATATTATTCAGAAATTTGTACAACACTGAATAACCTGATTCAGCAGTATGCACCTGCCATTAACTGTAAATTGATTCCGGTTAATCTTCTTAATATTAAAACATTATTCCAGTACAAAGACAAAATTAGCCCTCTTATGACATCAAGCATCGTCTATTTATTTTCTTGCCCGATGTAGTCAGGGGAGATACGTGGGCTTCTCACGCCGCCTACTGAAAGTGCGAATTAATTGTCACAGGGGGTTAATTATAGAACTGAGTCAAACTATCTAATCCAGAGTTCTCAATTATTTGAGAACGCGCCAAAAGGTGTAAAACAGAAATTGATTCTAAAGATTTTAAAATATTTTCCAAAGTTCCCAATTCTTCGCTTCCTATCTTTGAATCCTTTTTATTAAAACTACTAGTTACCAAGATTGAATGACATTACTGCCTCAACAACTCTATACCTGAAGTGAGATTTCCCCCGGCCTGGAATTCTTTTATTTTTTTATTTTTATGTGACTGCTTTTGTACTACGTCCAACTAGTAACGGTTTTCTACATTTTTTTCTCATATAACTTCGTTCTATATCTTGGTTGTAATTTTAAATATGAGTCTGTTTATTTATTATATGTTATATATAATATATAATATATATATATATATTATATTTTATCATATTGTATATATTACATATACATAATATTATATTATATAGATACATTATATATATATATTAAGTATATATATAGATATAGTATATATATATATCTAATTAATATATATATTAGCCACATGAAAAGTGAGAAAATTTAAAAACCAGATACCAGTCGCTTTCTTGTAGTCGCTTTCGTATATTGCGTACACTTCGGGGTGCAAAGTAAAATAAGTAAATAGAAACATAAACAAGAAAATTTCACAGAACATCAAGCCATTAGCAAGCAAACCATCATTACAAATTGTCACTACCAAACAAGTAAGAATACTTTAAAAGTGCTTAAGAACTGAAACTGCAGTTAGTATAACAGGCTGTTGCTTAAAAGGTGACATTGTATTTCCCTACAATTTCATAAACAAGATAACTATCTTTATTTCCTGTCAACATCAAACACAAGGCTTCTGTCCCTTCTATGAACCAAAACATCTAAAAATGGTGACAAACTATTATTTTCTTCTTAAGCGGTGAATTTAATAGAGGGTTCCAAATTATTTAACTTGTCTAAAAATCCCTTCAAATTTTCGCACTTGGGTCAAACACAGAATATGTCAACATCATCGAAACCAAAGAACCCCCTTAGGCAAAATACCCAGTCATATTTTTACTCCAAAAAAATTCCACATATAGGTTGCTAAGTACTGGGAAAAAGGGATTTCCCATAACCATTCCAAACTTTTGATGGTAATAATTTCCGTTAAAAAGAGACTTACAATCTTTAACGCATAATTTTATCAATTCTAAAATTTTTTCACTGGCCAAAGGTAAAATATGCTTTGTTAATTCATTAGCTAAAAAGATCAATAAATCATCGACTGGAACATTGGTAAATAAAAAGGGGTAAAATCAGAACTGATAATTTCAAAGTAGTAATTTACGCAAGCATTACTGATTTTTTCAAAAAAATCTGTATTATTCTTTGTAAGTAATTGAGATGTTTTCTACAAAAGGCATACAAATCCTAAATAACCATTTAGACAGTTTATATGAAACACTACCAACTGAACTGATTATTGGGCGGACAGGATTACCATACACAAATGGTAAAGTTGCTCTTTAAGACACTTTTCAATATCTTATTGAAATTACTATTAACAGTGGCAAGGGTTTTTTTTCTTTAGGTCTGGATAAGTTACATGATCTGACAAAAGATTATATATTTTGCTAACATACTCATCCTTATCCATCATTACCAGAACCTGGGATTTATCAGCCTTCGTAATATGCAGATCATTATCATTTTTAAGTCAGGGAAAACTAAGTTTTTTGTTATTAGTGGAACAGCACAAGACGGTAGGTCAATTGAGATCGATGGTCTTACAGTAGAATCCTGCTCGCAATATATATATTTGGGATCGATCTTTACTGCGGATGGCTCTGTGTCTTCCTCTGTTGCGACTCATCCTCGATCCAGGATTCCACATATCAATAAGTTTGTTTCATTTTTGAATAAAAATAATGATATACCTTTTATTGTTAAAAAAAGAGTTTTTGATGCTGCTTTAATGTCAGCTGTCCTGTATGGGTGTGAGTCGTGGCTGAATGCAGATTTGAAGCCAGTAGTGAAGTTATATAACTAGGGGATTAAAACATTGCTTGGCGTTAGAAAGACAACATGTAATGAATATGCTATATTGAATCCGGGTACCCGCCATTACGAGATCTTGTTCGTAGCAAACAGAGAAAGTTTTTTAGTAGGATGTGGGAGAGAGAGGTCTTCGTTGGAGGATGACCCTTTGATATTTTCAATTAAGACCGTATTAGGAGCCAGGCATAACACCAAGACTTACATAGAAGGACTGATGAATGATAGCAGAGATGATGTAAAAATCGCAATGGAAACACTCAGACGTAACATCGTTAATTCTGACTCCTCAAGAAAAGTTACATATAGAGAAATCAATCCAGACCTCTTAGTTCATGACATCTATTCTGTTAGGCATAATGTTTCTGAATTAGATAAGAGTCTCATTTTACTAGGTTCAGAATTGCATTCTCACTCTCTGGCCGTGGAAGTAGGTAGGTGGAGTAGGAGGGGGAGAGGCCGTCTGCCGTTGGAGGAGCGGTTGTGTACCTGTGGAGCCATTCAAACAGAAGTACACGTAACGCAAATATGCTCAAGGACACAACATATCAGAGATACCTATAATTTATCTAACATGAGGGATATATTTTCAAATCAGCGAACCCTGGCAGAGCAATGTAAGATTATTAGCTTAATCCTTTGTGAGTATTTGTGAGATAAAGGAAAATGAGAATAAAAATAGCTTTTTGGAGTATGATTTTTGTATATAAATGTCGAATTTTGTTCTTAATTTTGTTTGCCATATAGTAACTCTTAGTTTTTGTTTTACTGTTGTATAAGATGGAAAACCTGTTGCCCTTACTTTTGTGTATATAATATTTTGTATTGCCAATTGTTGCGATTTGCCTTTTGCTGGACCAAATGTAAATAATTACTGTAATTATGAGCTATGTATAATTGTTGTGGTCAATAAAGTATCTATCTATCTATCTATCTAACATTTTATAAAGCGTCTAGGAATACTAGTTGGTATTGGTTTCGACATGGCACCGTAAACACTATCTTTACCAATATTAAGCTCATCACTAGACAAACAACAATTCCTTCCCATATTATTAAACGAATTAACAACATCTACATAATCAATATTTTCTTTTGAAAACGAAAAGCTTAAACCGTAACCTAGAGCACCTGAGACATTTTCCGTAACGATCTACGACTCTACTTGACAAATTTAGCATAAACACATTGTGTGCGGGCGAACGTGTTGTAGGTCTCTCTCGTGACTCTTTACAGAAAAGAAGGGTTTTTCGCCCTTGGTGATTATACCTCTTATAGTAAGCAATGTGTTAATAGTGTCTTTACGTAATACCCGACGTGTAAGCCGCACAGTGTTGTGCAATTGCAGATATACTAATATTCTTTCTGCTCCAATCAGTGACTTAGAAATCTTTCAAATCACAGCTACTCGAGGCCTATTGGTCCTGGGAAATGGGTAAAAGAATGAAGTGTATGTGTTAGTGCTTGACCCTTCCTTTACCACAAAAATGTCATCCGAAAAACCTCCAACCGTTGAGCAAGTGACCCTGGCACCTACCAGTGCCTGTGCCCCGTACACAAGTTCCGTACTCGCGAACAATTGTCTTTACTTTATACAATACCAATCAAACCGTTCCGACGTCGAGTCCGCTATACAATCTGTCAGTGATGTCTTCTCCGATGAGGAAATTAACGTTGCATATACGAAATTCAAAGATCTGATACCATAGGGCATTCTCAAGAAGCGATCCGCAAAAAACCTGTCCTCTCACAAGAAAATATCACATATCACTAAGTGGCTAAGGACCTGCTCGGTGGAAATCTACGCTGATGACCCTTACAATCTGCCTCCAAAGGGGGCTGCTGACCTAAGCCTACCTGCGATGTACCTCACGGCAGAAAATACCTTCCAAACAGCAAAATTCCTCTCAGAAATAATTGGAAAAAAACTCGGAAAAAATCGAGGAGAGAAATGATAAATTATCAAGAATCTGGGACGTGATCAAAGGACTACAGGAATCCCTAGACAGTCTTAAAACTGTGGAAGCAAATAATCTCACATGTGAAGTGCGTCACTGGTCACGTGCAAGACGGTAAGGGCAGGTGGTGACCACGAACCCAAGCAACAGCTAGTCTGTAAGTGCGTGTGTGCATTTTCTCGTCTACTTTACTGGGTAAAAGTGCTATTTGTCTATGTTATTGATTCGTTCACATTACAGTAAAAATTTTCCCATTATTCAATGGCTTAAACAAAGATTATCTCTTACGGCCGCTGTTACCTAGCTGTGTTTAGAATAACACTTCTTGAAAGGGAAAAGGGAGGAAAGAGAGAAAGGAAAAAAAATATGAATGAATGGGAAGTTCGAAATAATGGGATTTCTGCTTATTGTCTCCTCAGAGGTTATCATTTTCGAGAAGTAGCTTACGCATTTCTTTGCCTATTCAGCATACAGCCCTATTTCCTGCCACGTGAGGCAGAAAATATGCGACAGAGAAAAAGATGACTCACTCGGTGAACATTAAACGCCACAAATCGTATTTGCTCGCTAAAATAAAACCAACTCAGAGCTGTCCTATGCCTATTAATACAATTTCTTACGGACGAGATCTTTAGCGAATTTATTAGTTTGGCAAAAAAAAAAAAAAAAAAAAAAAAAAAAGAAGCCTGGCACTGCTTCCTTGGTAATTGATTATAGCACTTTCCTAGCTGCCTTGTGATTTCATGCATAGCACAGGACTAATAGTTAGTGATAGTAATTTCTCTGTATCATAGCTAAAATTAGCATGCACACAATTAACATGCACACAATATATACCTAGTCTTCAAAATTTTTTTACCTTACTGTGGGGTTTCTCTTTTTTCCTTTTGCTCATATGGGCTCATAACGCTGGGATTTCAAGTTCTTTTTCCTCTCGTGAAATCAGCTCTAGCATTGCTAATTTATTGAGAGAATTCTGGTATAGGTCGCCACTTTTGTGAATTTAAGACTCGATGGGCTTGCAAAAATGGATTTCAGTCAAATTTACAGGGAATGTATTTACACTTCTAAATACTCTGCAATGCAGGGTGCCAGCAAGGGGACTAATGGCCCTCGAGGTCCGATTTAGTATAGGAAACACCTGCTTGTAGCACTGGAACACGGGCTTGGAGACATGTAGAGATTTGCAGTGTGCATCTAAAGGGCACAGAGCTTCTATGGATAGGAAAGTCCACCTCTCACAGTTGGAATGAATGCGATTGGATATCAGAAACACAGTGTTTCTCTATAAATGCGTGTACGAGACACAAAGGGGTTGGACATGTGGGGTGATGCTGCCAACACTTTAAGCTTGCTTAATATAAATCTTACGTTCTCAGAGCTTCCTAAAAGGGGAAAGGAATAAAGGAATTACTACTCACAATGATACTGTGTTGAGGGGGGAGGATGTGAACACAACCGCAAACTTATGTTATCTCTTTCAGTAAATTCACTTAGCAATTGCTAATATGAAAAGGTCAATCAAGCAACAAGCATTTGCACACCCCGTTCAAGGGAATCACAGCTCTTGATTCAGAGTATCTTATAGAATAAGGGAGCGCAAATGTGGGGGATTTAAGAGGGTGACAATGAAAATAATGGTAAGAAATAAAGTCAGAGTAACACAGAAACTACCACTGAATCCGCATTTTACTTTAGAGATTGACTCTCGGATCCCACTTCTCAAGGGAGCCAATGGAGGGGGGGTTTCGTCTAAATTCGGTTGGCGATGGTCTAGGGCAACATGTGAATGGGTAAGGACCTAGTTGAGCCTAAGGTGCATCAAACCCAAGCGCTTGAGACTGACCAAGTGAGAGTGTTCCTCTCCCTTGCCTGCTTTTATGACCTTGGAGGATTAGCAGGATGAGATGTTCTCTGTAAAATACAGGAAAAAAGCTGCAAAGAGAACGGACAGGGTATACTGTTGAATCATGGACTCACAGAAAGAGAGAGAAGGAAGCCTGATGCTTATATTTCCCTGTTATTCTAATCGAACTATGATATATTATAATATATATATATATATATATATATATATATATATATATATATATTATATATATATATATGTATATATATATGGTATATATATATATATAGTATATATATATATATATATATATATATATATATATATATATATATATATATATTATAATAAATGGGGTTGATAACCTTAGCACTTGCCAGTTAAAGACAAGTGCAAAACAGTGGATTCCTCAAGACCCTGATTGAGACATGTCGAAAACGCACTGTCGCAGGATGACAAGATGGGAACGCATTCCAGAGATATGAGGTAAACCACAAGGAGAGGTTACTTCAGGTTACTTCAGGTCACCGAGTGTGTGCATTCGATAAATAATCATGTACATAGAAAAATGGAAATGCACAGAATAGGCTAGCGTGTGCACGTTTGTGTGTTCAGTAGCATGTCTGTATCCGTGCATCTGTTAGTAAGTGTACATATGTACGTTTGTAAGACGAAATAGATGGAATGAAAAACCCCTGGTGAAGTGATTTAGGGGCATTACCTGATATTAATTGTGTGTGGAAACACGCTGTAGAGGAAGGCCTTTGGAGATCCGTTGGGAAAGGTAAAGTGAAAGAATTTGAGAAGTTATACCTTTTATGTAGTGACATTGAGTTCAGTTTCTAGAGAAAAGGAAGTACGATGCGACACTCATTTACGGAAGAACTTTAACATTTCCTTGTTTGATAATTATATTCTAATTTTCAGATGGATTCGAAGTCACCATTTAAGACATGGATTCTCTTGACTTGTGTTGACTTTTATTAATAAAGACTATGAATAGTCGGACATTAATAGATAAGAGAGGGCACTTACTTCAATATGATTTTGGGAAGAGTAATGATAGTTTAAAAATTTGTGGGATGTTCTTTAACCCATTTTATTCCACTTTCATGTTACCTGTTTTGGGAAATAAAGACTATTTTTGCATAGTGGGAGTTTGAATTTGCCAAGAGTTTTTTATAATTGGTTTTTCAGCTAGCTTAAGAGATGACACACAAAGGGACTATGGAAGATAGGTTATATTTCACAGTGAGGAGTTGTCTCCAATTATTTAAACGAAGGTATTTTGACTCTCGTAATAGTTGGTGGCAGCGGACAAAAGGCTTCCAAGCCTATAGATTACGTTTCCTGAGAGACTAGGATTAGATAGATTAGGTATATGTTAGGGAAAAGTGGTTATAATTATGTATATTTGGCAACTGACTCTCTATTGCAGACCAAAGGATTTTTTAAGTGTAGTCAGTGGAATTCAGGTGTTAGCTGGGCGGTTGGCAGTGCTGTTAGCTAGTGCTTAAGTACAAGACTTGTTTCTTTTGGGGGGGAGTGATAGCGGGAAATAATCATGCGTGTTTGCAAGTGTAACTAAATATTACGCGCTAAGGCGAGAGAAAATAACTGTGTTCACGTGCCAAAACTTTTGTTTTACCAGGCATTTTCTTTTTTGTTGGTGTTAACAATTTGCTCACAAGTGTATTTCATTTTGGTGTCCTCCCTGGATTCAATGGACATTAGGGGCTGGTTGTAATTGTAATGCATTAGAAAGAGTAGTAGGACATGTTTCATTTTTGTATGTGAGCATGAGAAAGAGACTGCTGTGAGAACAGGCTTGTGCTAAGCTAAGAACATTTTCTCAGAGGGGGCGGTTATGTTTTCTTTCTCACTCACTCTACCCTGTCTTCTGTTGGGCATAGTGACACCCATTGGATCATCTGATTGACCTTGAATCTGAGAAGCAGTAATTCGAAGCAGTAGTGGTTTGTTGGGAATTGGTGCATTCAATTTTTCTTTTATTGGTGAATGATATATTATTACTTTTGTGTTGGTGGCTAGTGTGGGGATAAATATATCGATATTATTGAGGTCTTGGTGAATCCTGAATCATAAGAGTTCTCATAAAGAAGTCAAAATGGCTGAAGCAGGTCACAGTCAAACTTTGGTGCATAAGATAACTAACATAAATGCAGGAGTCATCCCTTTTCGAGGCATTGTTGATGGCATTCTATCCCAACCAGTGCAAATTTTAATTGAGGGAGTGAATAACTACTTAAATCCCAAGGGAATTAAAAATGATGCAGAGGTGTTCACAGAGGCAAAGACCTTGTAAGATTTCAATAAAAGGGATTTTCAGGACATAAAATGTCGGTCATGGACCGAGTTACAAGAATTTCTGAGGGTAGCATATGGAACAAAGGAACACGGAGATATGGTGAGAGATTTAAGAAGATTGGGCAAGATTAGGAAAGGAACAACAAGCCTTATTGAGGATAGCTCAAAACTCGACAATTGACATGAATTAATTCATTTCTCTCAGCTTCTACACGATGTCCCGGACGCCATTGTAGATAGTTTTGATGAAAAGATTGGACCTACATCAGATGAGGAACTAATTTATTCCCAAATTCAGAAACATATGTCCAAATGTGTCACGTTGGATAATACATTTTTTAATGGAACCAGTCAAACAAATATGATGCAAAGAGACTCAGATTCTCTTTCTCACTGTTTGTGTGCAAAAGTGGAACATAAGAGAATATCTATTGATCAAGGGCAATGGCAGCTGCATTGCTACAATTTTAATAAACCAGGGCACACAAAGAAAGTATGCAGAGTCAAAAATTGTCGAATATGCAAAAGTGCAGATCACTTTTGGCAGGCTTGTCCATCTCAGATATGGAGGGGTGCGAGACCTATCCCTCAGAAATTCGGTAGTTATAATACAAGAACTTCCCAGACAGGTCGCTCAAAGGGGCAAAGGGATTAGCAAAATTTTTGGAAAGCTGATCAACAAAAAGGGTACAGATGATTTGTATGTGCCATTGTGGTCTCATGGGGATGCCCCAGAGCCCAGTCTAATAGTAAATGGAACAGTGGAGGATGTGAAGATCCCAATGTTTATTGATACAGGATCTTCAGTGAATTTAATGGACCGTGATCTGTATCAGTCCATGTTCTCCCAATACCCTTTGAAACCCTCAACAGAGACGGTGTGTGATGTGCAAGCCCATAGATTAAATTCCCTAGAATTTATAAGAATACAGTTTACTCTTGGAGGTAGTGTTAATAGAACCATTTTTGGTTATAAAAGGGGTGTTGGGTAACAGACTTATACTGGGCCATCCTGTATGTAGGAGACACAGGATATCAGTCCATACAAGTGTTAGTGGTATAACGGTTGGAATACCAGATGTTTTTATCCCATGAGGATACAAGCGGAACTAAGGATACCGAGATTAATATGGGTAACAATGGAAATAGGGGTGCTTTTGGTGGTGATAATGGTAATGATACCAATGATATGGGGAGTGGTGATATTGGAGCCTACACTGGTGTTATGGGGAATAACAGTGGTGGTGTCAGTGATGATAAACGGGATGTTGAGGACCACGGGGGCGACAATTTTGGCGGTTTTAACAATAGTGGTATGGGTGGTAATACTGATACTGATACTAATACTAATGCTGTTACTGATACTGATACTAACTATGAGGACCTGGTGGTGATATTTATGGAGACGTGGAACAGGGAAGTACTAACCATAAATATAAAGGTGTTTTATCTGAGGATGTTATTTTAAATACAGGTACAAATACTATGGTAAAAGTCAGACTTAAGAAAGCAAAAAAGCCCAAAGAGGTATGCATATTTGACGGGATCATTAACACCGTATCGGTGAACAGAGTATCAAACACTGGTGTTACATAGGTGGAATTATTGAACTGTAATGATACAGTTAGGAAATATCAGAAGAATACATATGTGGTGGACCTCCAAGATTAGAGTAGTGATAGTGGTTCAGTTGGTATTGTAGAGAGGAAAACTGAGTTTTCAGAGGCAGAAATGCAATCAAGGAAGAAAATCTTTAGAGAACATTTAGCTAATGCAAAGAGCATATAAAAGTGGTAAGCGAACTTTTGGTGGAATTTGAGGATACAGTGGGATTGGAAGGGGATAAATTAGGACTGACTAATGTGTTGGAACATACGGTGAACCTAGAGGAAGATACGAAACCTATTTTTATTCCTGCATACCGCATACCTCTCAAAATCAGAGAACAGGTACAGAAAGAGTTCAGTAAATGGGAAGAAGAAGAATTATTAGACCTAGTACATCTCCATACAACTTTCCTGCGGTGCCTAAGGATGGTTCTGTCTGAGTATGCGTCGATTTTAGACGTTTGAATGAGAAAACAATTCCTGATCATTACCCAGTCGCGTGCATACCAGATCTTTTTGTAGAAATTGGGGTACATAATATTTATAGTTCAGTTGATTTAGCACAGGGTTTTTTGCAGGTCCCTCTTAGAGAAAAAAGCAAGGAATATACTGCTTGGTCAGTGCCCAAGGGACATTTCGAATTTACGTGGATGCCTTTTAGTTTGTCAGGTAGTCCTATGCCTTTTACAAGGTTAGTAAACACAGTTCTGCACGGGTTATTGGGTAAAAATCTTTTTGGGTACATGGATGATATATTGATTGCAACAGACTCAATCGAGCAGCACTTAGAAGTGCTTAAGGAAGTACTTAGGAGACAGGTTAGCAGGATTGAAAATTAAGCTAGCTAAGTGTTTGTCCTTGAAGAAGAAAATTTCATAATTAGGTCATGTCATATCTAAAGGAGTTAGTGTAAAGGACAATAAAGTCAAAGCAATTGCGGATTTTCCTATGCCGAAATCAAAGAAACAAATTAGATCACTCCTGGGAATGGCGGGATACTTTCTCCATTTCCTGAAAGGGTTTTTTTAACTTTTACTAGTAGCTCCTTTGACAGATGTGTTGCGGGAAGACATTCAATTTCATTGGGGAGAACCGCAACAAGTAGCTTATCAGAAACTTGAGGATGCATTAATGAATCACCCAGTTCTGAAATTTCCAGATTTCAGCGAACCATTCACATTAGTGACTGATGCCAATCAGGAGGGTATAGGTGCTTGCCTTATGCAAAAATTTGATGGGAGGATCCATCCCATAGCCTTCTATAGTAGGAAATTTAGGATAAAGAGCAGCAATGAAAGACTAATGGCTACCGTAGATAAAGAAGCCTTTGCAATAGTATCAAGTTTGGTTCATTTTAAAATGTTACTAATGGGGAATAAAGTCAAAGTTCTTACAGACCACAAGCCATTATTAGATCTTTTCAATAAACCCGATCTGTCACCCAAAAGAGCACGATGGTTCTTAACTATCAGGGACTTTGACGCAAAGCTGAAATATATAGAAGACAAGTTAAATGTAGTCGCAGATGCCCTTAGTAGAAGTTTTTATGATAAGGAAGGATTTCAAGTTGGGGTAGTTACTAGTGATTCTATACAATGGGATATAAGTCTCATAGACCAAAGGCCAGATGAGGGTGAAATTTTGGCAGACGCAAAAGCGTTCCTCGGTGGGGAATCAGTCAGGAAAGGTTATAAGTTAAAATTTTCAGGTTTAAAATTAGAAGGTACTCTGTTGGTCAGGAAAATTAAATATAAATCAAGGACTAGTGAAAGTAAAGGAAACAGGACGCAGATTGTACTTCCAAAAAAGTCCCAGTTCCAAACCTGCAATTATACATTGCAGGTTTGGTAGTCCACATTTGGTAATAGAAAAAACGTATAATGAGATGAGTAATAAGTATATTTGGAAAAATATGTGGAAATATGTGGAAAATTTGCAAGAAGTTACCCTTGCGGGTTTGCAATGCTTGCAAACCCGCAAGGGTAACATCTTGCAAATTAGGGTCATATCTGATATCAAGAAGACCAGTGTCATATCAAATACCAAGTAGACCTTTTCAGAGAATACATATGGATATTTAGGAAATTTTTGTGAATCTAAATATGCAAACAAGTACTTTTTGGTAATAATAGATGAACTAATGAGGACAGTAGAAATTTTTCCAATTACGCATAAGATGGCCGAAGAAGTAGCTGTGGCATTTTTCAATAGGGTCATCTGCAGATATGGCTCACCCGAGGTTTTGTTGACCAACAATGGTAGAGAATTTGTAAACAGGACTTTAGAGTGTTTAGCAGAAGTCATGGGGATACAAAAAGTGACAATTATTTCATTCAGATCTGAAGCTAATGGGTATTGTGAATGATGAAACAGGAAAGTGCTTGAAGCTCTCAGGAAGGTAATAGGAGGAAATGATAGAAACTGGGATAGATATATAGATATAGTTAGACATAACATTAATACTATGGACAGTGATTCCATTAAAATGTCTCCATTCGAAGCGTTGCTTGGTTGCCAAGCGCAAGACACATTTGATATGCTAACTATACCTCATCATAGAGAAGATACAATTGAAGCATTAATTTCCACAGCAAAGGAGAGAGATGCTTGCCTCAGCCGTAATCTCGAGGCTAAGACCCCGAGAAATGGTGGAAAGAAGCAACGAGAAATCATTAGATGTTAAAATTGCTATTGAGATAATGTATTCCTAAAAATCAATGTGAGAAATGAATTAAATTACAAGTTACGTCCAAAGTTTGAGGGTCCTTTTAGAGTTATTGAAAAAAAGAAAGGAAACAGATTTGTAGTCTTAGATGAAAAGATTGGTCAGTCGAAATTGACACATATATCAAAGATGAAGACGGGAAAATTATAAAAAGGTGACACTGCACAATTGCATTTTTTTATATTTTGCAAATGGATGACGAAATGTGATTATTCAGTCTTATGTAAAAAAAATTTCTGTCATTCTTTTACTATTTTCTTATTAAGCGGAAACTGCAGCGATTTGGTGAAAAAAACCGAGGTAATTATTTTAATAATAGAAAATAGGGTGAAAAATGTGGGAAAATACTCTGGAGTTGAGAAATATTATAAGGAATTCTTCTGGTGATGTTGATCCTTTAGGTAATGATTTCTGGTGGTTATTTTGATGGTGAATTTTTGGTGGATATGATTTTTGGTGGTGATTTGTGATTTTATGAGCCAATGGGGTGGTGATCTGTGGTTTTATGGGCCAATGGGGTGGTCACTGTGGTTCTTTGTGGTATTATGGCTCTTGGGGGGTGGCACTGGTGCATTGTGGTTTTATGGTTCCCCTGGTAAGGTGATGTAATCTATGAGGTTACATTCACCAGTGGTTATATTTGGCAGTATATAGTTATTGTGGATTATTTGTGAATTGTGGTTTTCTGTGGTTTATATCCCGATGAGGTGAGTGTTATATACATGTGGCGGTATCACATATGGTTTACTTTCAGGTATATTTGGCGATGTTTAAATGGCTTACGATTTGGCCTGTGATGGTGGTTTAATGTCCTGAGGATAATTTTGAGGTTTATTTTGGTTCTGTGGTATCGGTGAAGGTTTGTTTAGGATTCCCAGCAAGGATTGAATGGAAGATTTTGGGGCTAATTTGAGAATTATGATTTCTGGGTTTATGAGTCTGACTAGACAAGTCAATGGTGTGATTTGAGGTCATGTTGAATAAACAGGCTGTTTGGTGTTGACGATGCTTTTGGAGTCAATTACTCAGAGGTTTTGAACTGCTTTCAGGAATGTTGATGATGACATTTCATGGGGTTGATAACCTTAGCACATGCCGGATAGAGACAGGTGCAAAACAGTGGAATCCTCAAGATGCTGATTGAAACGCAAATGGAAAACATACTGTTGCGGGATGACGAGATGGGAAAACATTCCAGAGATATGAAGTAAACCACAAGGGAAGGTTACTTCAGGTTACTTCAGGTCACCGAGTGCGTGCATTTGATAAATGATCGTGTACATGGGAAAATGAAATGCACAGAATAGACTAGCATGCGTACGATTGTGTGTTCAGTAGCATGCGTGTATCTATGCATCTGTTAGTCAGTGTACATACGTACGTTTGTAATACAAAATAGATGGAATGAAAAACCCCTAGTGAGGTGATTTAGGGGCATTACCTGATTTTGATTGTGTGTGGAAACACGCCGTAGAGGAGGGCGCTTGGAGATCCATCGGAAAAGGTAAAGTGAAAGACTTTGAGAAGTTATACCTTTTATGTGGTGACATTGAGTTCAGTTTCTAGAGAAAAGGAAGTGCGATGTGACACTCATTTATTGACGAACTTTAACATTTCATTGTTTGATAATTATATTCTCATTTTCAGATGGATTCAAAGTCACCATTTAAGACATGGATTCTCTTGACTTGTGTTGACTTTTATTAATAAAGACTATGAATAGTCGGACATTAATAGATAAGAGGGGGTACTTACTTAAATATGATTTCAAGAAGAGTAATGGTAGTTTAACGATTTTTGGGATGTTCTTGAACTCATTTTATTCCATTTTCATGTTACCTATTTTGGGAAATAAAGACTATATTTTTGTAATAGAGGGAATTTGAATTTGCCAAGAGTTTTTTATAATTGATTTTTCAGCTAGCTTCAGAGATGACACACAAAGGGACTATGGAAGGTAGGTTACGTTTCCCAGTGAGGAGTTGTCTCCAATTATTTAAACGAGGGTTATTTTGACTCTTGTAATATTTACACACACACACACACACACACACACGCACACACACACACACACACACACACACACACACATATATATATATATATATAATATATATATATATATATATATATATATATATATATATATATATATATGAAATTTCAGTTGTGAAATTTTCCAAGGAAAAATACCGCTTCCAATGCACACTCAAGCACTTATCAATTTTCTTAAACTATACAATCAAACCTTGATAAACAGGTGGTACTGATATACACCCGGTACTTTTTACCCTTTATATCATCAAGGATATCAGCACCAGACAGAATATATCAATATAGACTAAACAAATAATACATTCATATATCATACCTTGCCTTTTACAACATCAGGGCCTTTAGCTTAACAGAATACATTATCATAGACAAAACAAATATGCACCTATATCATACCTTGCCCTTAACAACATTAGGGACTTCAACATATTACAGAATAAATCAATAAAGTCAATATAAAATCTTCAGTACTACCTGCCAATGGGCACAGTTCCCTTACTACGTTCAAAAATCACTGCACAGCCCACCAGATTAATATATTATGCTATTAATTATGTTTTCAAGAGAAAAGCCTTTGGATATTTCCGAATACCAAATATCAATTATCAGTTGTCTGCAGTACACTTCTTTCTCAGATAATACTTGCTGTCAGTAAACAGAAGGCTCTTCCTCATTCCAAAACTATGAAGCCTTATTTTCCACATTTAACCACTAAATGTTTGCGGTAAAGTACTAAAGAAATCACCCACTTCAGAGGGGGAAAAGTTGTTCTGTCGACCTACCACTCATTCAGTCCTTAAAAGACAAGAATAGAAAAAAACTTACTTCATACTATAAAACAATCCTTAAAAAAATAAGCCCCCCCCCAATAAAAAAAAAAAAAAATTAATAAAATAAAAAAACGTACTAGTACTAGTGTTTTTTTTTTTTTTTTTTTTTTGAAAACCTACCACATTCCCGCTTATCAGAGAAGGTAAATCTTTTTTACCCTTCTTGTAATAATAGCTTTTCTTCACAATCCATTCGTGTACAGGAACCTGGCCTTGACTGCAGGTTCACGCCCTCTTTCTGGTACTTTTGGACTTGGACCGCCCAGGAATACTGGACTTGAGGCCGTTTATATGTCTTCAAGACCCAACAATACACTCATCTCTTCCACACTATCTCCCATCCCTCTCATCCTCTGATCCAGATGATTTGGAATCTTCCCAACCACACGTCCATTCACTCCCAATTCTTCCTCATTCAAACTTACACCGACACTCATCCTCTCCACCTCTTCACTCAACGAAAAATCACAAATCTGTAGGTATCCCCAGTATCTGCTAAGACCAACCCCTCTATTAAATCATCACATCCTTCAGCTGTGGTCCTAGAAGCTATTGAATTTATTCCTTCAGGATCCCAAACAAATCCATCAAAATCACACTCACGATTTTTAGCACTTTCCCCAAACAATCTAGTAAAATATCATCCCAAGTCCATTTTCTGACTAATTCATAGATATTTCCTTTCTCC
>NC_061100.1:53990310-54002810 GCF_015104395.2 Macrobrachium nipponense
GATATTTCCTTTCTCCTACATTTTTTCGATTAGTAACCATTACTACATGCTTACCTCCCCAGAAACTATCTTCTTATTCTTATACAACTTCCCTACTTTTCTCTCTTGCTAAGATTTATACAGTCTTGTTAGTTATATTCTTAGGCTTCTCTCCACCTCCTCAACTGACTATTCTGTGATCGGATTTCATCCTTTTCTCATTCATTTTCACACTATAGCTCATAACGTAACCAATTTGATCACACCCTTTTCACCAAGCATGTTTCCTTTTATATTTCTCTTGCTTCTTACTGTTAGTCTTCCTTTCTCAATTACTTCTTTCAACACCTCAGCCCCAACCTTATAACTCTCGAATCTTTCATTTGTTTGCCTCCACATCTGCTCCTCCTCACTTTCATAGTTCATCACATATTCACTCGGACACATGGCAGCGCTTTTATGTACATACCCATTATACACTGACACTGCCTTACCCACCCATAAATCCCATTCATTATCTCTCTTAGTCATCATTCATAATAGCTCACTTAAAGTCCTAATGGTTTTCTCTGCTAATCCATTAGTACTAATTATGTAGGGGGTCGTCAATACATGCTCTATTCCCCATTCTCTCAACATTTGAACAAACGGTATTCCAACAAACTCAGGCGCATTGTCATTCAACATTTGTACAGGCTTTCTTACACATGTAGGCTACAAACTTGTACTGACCAGGCTTGGTACATTCCCATATGGCCATATCTATCATGTAATAACACACACATTCTTGCAGCTCCACTTACTGAAAAGATGGGCACATGCATCAACTCACCCAACCGCTCTCTCAAAAAGTACATCATTGTTTCACAGAAAACAAATGTATCGGCATATCTTTTATAACCATTGAAGACCAAAGTGACACTCCACTATTCACACAACCTCTCAACTCACTCACATACAGACCCTTGCTGCATTTTTTCAACATTCTAGAAAATCAACAAGTCCCTGCTACGCTTACTGACTTCTACTACTCCACTTACATTCCCACTTGGTCTACTCCTACTTCAGTATCGTCCTCCCACATTTTCTCTTCTGTATTTTTTCTATCTTCGACTTCCATTCCTATTCCAGTTATGTCTTCTTTATACTGACCACCTCTGTCTCTGGATCTCTCAATTCTCAGGTATTCCTCCAACAGCTTCCTTACAACCCAGTACTACGTTGCCACTTGCTACATCCAATCCTGCACATATTTCTTTGTTTTCTTCCTGATCATACTACAAATCTTCAAGGATTCTAATACATCTTCCTAGCTTAAGCTTCTTTTACCAGCCCATTTCTTATTATCCACTCTTTTCCTATTAATGTCCTTATGTACATTTTCTGGTATGGTAACTAAAAACTTTTTCAACTTATTGTTCCTCCCTATACTTTCATCCCTGAACTTCCTCCTTGCCACTGTTTCTAACTGGTGTGCATATAGCACTACTTCCTCTTCTTGTTTCATCTTTGCTTCCCCAAACCGACTGTCTTCTATAAAAAGGACACTCCCCTACATTCTGTGTATTTGTTTCATTACTCTAAACTTCAAAACTTCACCGAAAGTCTTACAGTCACACATGCTATCGCAGTACTCTTTTAATCTTCCTTCTAAGAACTCTCCTAACTTGTTCGCCCATATCCTGTCATCGGTACTGTACTTATGTTTACAATATTTCTCGTAATCTACAAAATACTCCCTGATATCATTCCTCTTCCTGAAATCATATTTCTCAATTTTTAGGACTTCCATAAGGAAAATGGTGGTCCCACCGTTGTCTTATCTGTTTCCTATCATTCTCCCTCACTACTTGTTTCAAAAATATAACTTTCTGTATCTAAGCTATCTTAATATTCCCCTTAATATTCTTTTTGTCTATCTTAGGTTTCTCCTGTCCTACTTGTTACACTTTAACTGTCTTCCCAACTATCTTCTCCCATCGGAGAACCACCTCCAACATCACCCATGTTTCCTTTAGGAAACTTTTTTGAATATCCATAACACTTACCCTCTTCCATTGCTTTAGCTCCATCCCCAAATACTTTCCAAACATTAGCTATTTTCCTATCCACTAGTTCTCCCACCTCCGTCTTCATTATTCCTATTGCTCCCTTAAGGCATTTACCAGCTCGGCCAGCAGTTCTATTTGCTTACCAACCAACATCTCCCCTACGTCTCCTTAATCTCAACTTCCATATTTCCCCCTCCAGTCATCTTGCAAAAAATCCTCGCCCCTTTCCTCTTACTCTACTCTATTTTCTATATACCCACGTTGGGCGCCAAGAAAGTATGTTGGAGTCTACCGAGAGAAAGACAGATCGATGACCAAATGTGGGTATATAGGTTTACAAAAAAACTCTACTTCTTAATTCTAATTTACTATCTAAGTAAGCCCAGCCTTAAAATAAAAAGCCCTTTCATAGTACTACCCGGCCAAAAAATATAAACAGCACACACACACACACACACACACACACACATATATACATATATATATATATATATATATTATATATATAGATATATATATATATATATATATGTATATATAAAATATATATATATATATATATATATATATATATAGATATATATATATATATATATATATATATGTATACAAACATGTAAGAAATTTAAGCTGTGAAATTTTTCAGAGGAAACTACCACTTCCAAGCCACACACGCACACCTAAGAACACATCAGTTTCCTTAAACTACGTAATCAAACCACGGAAAACAGTTGACATATATATATACATACATATATATATATATATATATATATATATATATATTATATATAATATATATATATATATATATATATATATATATAGCATCAGGTGGTTCAACACACGACAGAATATATCGGTACAGACTAAACAAGTAACACACATATAGTATATCATATCTTGCCCTTTACAACATCAGGGCTTTTAACTCAGCATATTACATTAACATAGACAAAACAAATAATATATACATAAATCATACCTTGCCCTTGACAACATTATGACCTTCAACGTAAAGCATCGAGGTTTCTTGCATCCAATTGAAAAATGTGCTATCACCGTCGGATATTACGACATGTAATTACGAATCTGGGGAAAAATCAATGCCTCATCGAACGAAGGTTCTATCTGACTGTCAAAATTATTCACTACTGCATCAGGGACGTCATTCAAGACCCAGAAAAAATGTAACTATTTCTGAAAGTTCTCCAACGAAATAGTATTACAATATAACCAGCTTCAAACCATTCAATTTTTTCTCGAAAATCCCCTACAGCATCAAACAACAGTGAACTAAATTCAATCATCGAATCCAGTCTATCCTAAGCTTAAAGATTACCTTAAATCCCGGACTAAATCCCCACACTCAGCTGCTCCGTATACAGTTCTAATAAACACTTTGAGGAAGTTCCAAGTCAGACATTTTTGAAGTTGAAAACAACGACAGCGTCCGCCAATATTACCGAGGTCAAGAGCTTAAAAGTTTTTGGCTCCCATAATGCCTCTGTCTAATTTGTGAGTTTCTTCATGTCCAAATGATTTTGAACAGACTCAATAAAAATGATAACTGCTACAAACCCCTGTAAACACTCTTCTCGACCTCAAACGTATTAAACAAAAAACTTACACGTACACACGCACACGCAAACAAACGCACGCACACACACACACACAACACTTGATTACACCTAAGAACGCAAAAATCCCGGACACTTGTTAAACACTCCCCGTTATTAACTAGAGCACTCGTCATGGAAGACTGAACAACAAGCAGAAGACGCCGTGACTGAGCCTCACGATCTTGCAAGCTTGCAAGACACCTCCCTAATAAGCACGAACACCAACTGCTCCGTATTTCACACTGGAAAACCCTGTGAAAAATGTGCACCTATATCCCATTTCATTCACTTCACCATACAATTCCTCTTCGGTGTGAGTTAAATTTTTTTTTTTTTTTTTTGACCACTGCCACCGCTATTATTCCCCTGATTCCCCAGGATAGCCGGCAGTCGAGAAGTCTTCTCCCGCTCTCTCTCTCTCTCATTCTGAACAGAACCCTTAAAGTAACATGTACGAAATTAAATCCTCTTTACAAAAATGAAGTTTATTCTATGAAGAAAAGAAACGGTAACAGGTTCATTATGGTAACCAGTCATAATGAAGAAAATCATAAAAAATACAAGCAAGTAGACTACTTCACCAAAAGCACCGTGAAACACTAATGAGACTATCTGGCTCTACACCATCACCACAAAGCTTTTCCATTGTTAAGTCAGTTGTACCAGTCTCAATTAGATAAATCCCCACAACAGCCAAATTCTACTAATTCATACATGAGACCATAATTGTCCTACATGACACAGAGGTGCTATTCATGCCCATAAATATGAAACATCTGTGAGGGAATAAAAATCTTTTAGTCCTAGGTATATTATGTTTACACAGCATGAAAACAAATAATGGAACAACTTAGAAATAATGCCATCAATGACTCAATAAAAACAAAAATAGGGCGATCAATGTTTACCTTCAAAACTCATCATTCAAGGGGTCATTCAACCCAAACGTCTTGGGGATATCACGGGCCAAATCCGAATAAAATATAATTTTACAAAAGCTGGAAACTCGAGGCATACAGGTATGTACAAATAAACTCGCATGCCTTGTAAACCAGATAGGGATAGAAATTCCTTCTAGAAGTTTCCAAAGAGAAATGCAGATTAAATATCCGGTCACATGACACTTTAGGTTGATGAACTGTTAATTACATGTTCGCTGGTATGTCGCCACTTAATCATTTGAGTAAACACATTTTCCAGCACTGAGCACCACACTACTTTTGCAACAAACGGGAATGTCACAGCTTCATAATACACGCACACACACACACGCACACACACATACATACACACACACACACACACACACACACACACATATATATATATATATATATATATATATATATATATATATATATATGTATGTATATATATATATATATATATATATATATATATATATATATATATATATATATATATATATATATATATATAAGCTAATGCCAAGAGAAAATGACAGGGAGAAGGTCAGTACCAAGCAGTTTCTTCTATTTATTCATGCATCGTCGAGGCACAAATGAAATACAGTTGGAATGAATTTTACGAGGCAAACAAAGCGATCAAGAATACTAGATGGTTAATTGTATAAAGGGTAAAAATCAAAGAGAGAATGCAGGATAATCCAGGATCACGCTGTCACACACTAAAACCATAGATTTAACCATTAGAGATACATGCTTTTGGATGTTGCATGGCTAAGCTTCCATATCTTTTATGGTTAAATCTATTATATTAGTTTGCGACTGTGTGATACCGGATTATCCAAGACTATCTCTTTGATTTTTACCCGTTTAGTAATTAACCATCCGGTATTCTTGATTTTTTTGTTTACCTTGTATCCTTCATTTCAACTGTAATATGATTGTGACCGACGGTGCTTCAATAAACATTAGAAAGCGCTTGGTATTGACTTGACCTTCTGCCTGTCATTTTCCTGTGGTATTCTCCTATATAATAAAGTCACGTGCATCTACTGTGATTTTTGGGCGCATACACACACACACACACACACACACACACACACACACACATATATATATATATATATATATATATATATATATATATATATATATATATATTTAGAATTTAACATTGGTTCCATCTTTGAATTGGTGAGAAGGATGTTGACAACTCTGTGTACAAGTCCTTTTGAAGAAAAGTTTTTCGAAAAATGGTCTACTAAAAACTATTTATTATGGAAGGCAATTCAATCTGAAGTATATTTTATGGTTATTGCATTGGTCTTAAATCGAAAGAAACAAGAACTAAAGAAGTTGCTGCCTAGTCCTGTGAAAGTAGTTTTTCGAAAACAGTTGTATTAAATTGATAGTCAATACGAGTGACTTTAACATAAAAAAAACTAAGGTATTATTTTGCTCTTCTTCCAAGGTAAAACGAATATTGGGATGAATATTATTTACATAATCAAAAACAGGTTACATTGCCATTGGTGTCTGAAAAGGGCAAAAGTGTCATCGACATATCTCTTATAGTAACCCAAAAACCATAATACTACAAAGAAACACAAAACCACAACGACCACCCCACCCCATTGGCTCATAAAACCCCAAATCGCCATCAAAAATCAACATCACCAAAAATCAACACCACCAAAAATTAACTAAAACAACAACTTTATCCTCATCCATAGTAACACCATAGTGTGCCTCATAAAACAAGAAAGGTTACCACCCATTATTATCTCCAGAAAACTCTCCAAATATCTCTTACTCCAAGGTAGTTTCTCACATTATTTCACCAAATTATTTCATTATTACTATAATTACCCAAGATATTTACGCTGAATCGCCGCAGTTTTGCTTAATAAGAAAAATAGCAAAAGATAAAGAAAAATAAGTAGTGTTATATAAGATAAAAAAAAAATAAAACTCTACAAAATTAGAAAACAAAATGCTTAATTGTACAATTCCCCTTTTTACCATTTTCCCGTCTTCTTGATCTTTGTTATATACGTTAATCTAGACAGACCTGTCTTTTCATCCAAGACTAAAAACCTATTTCCTCTCTTTTCTTCAATAATCCTAAAGGACCCTCAAACTCCTTGGATGCACCAACACCCGTTCACATAAAAAAACGAAACACTGGGGCTGTATATTCCCTTTAATGTATTAATCCCCTATGAATGCAGTTTCAATTGAACACCTCGTAACAAATCATGTAAAAGCATTACATTCTGATCCCCTGAAAAAAAAACTATGCATGGCAATTAAAAGCATAACTCTAAACTGTTCCTTTAATCTAACCAAAAAATTAAATACACAAGTACGAGAATTATTAACACCATAAAAAAAAGAAATACTGACACTTATATCTTCATTAGAGAAACTGCACGAGACCCCTGAATACACTTAGGTCGTCTGTTCACTGCATTAACACATCTAATCACACATGCGCCACCTCAGTTTCTATAAACTCGCCACAACCTATGCGCGATCGATCACCTTGAATATCTTATTTCTAACCCCCGGGAAATTACGGTAACCACAACGTTATTTTTAACACACGTCATATTAACAAACTCTTTGAAAAACCACTGCCTTAAAAGGCTGAGCTCTCGACCAACCGATTTTTGCCGACTCCGAAACCTCGTCCGCGATAGAGAGACAGTTGCCATAAGTCCTAAATGTAATTTTTTTTCCTAACAACTACATGATATCCTAACTTCTGTGCAACCCCACAGTCTCTCTAGAAACGTAATCCATAGGCCTGATTACCTTTCCTGGCTGCCACCAATGTGTTACAGGGTCTAATGAACCCTGTTCTAACTAAAAGGAAAGAAATAATTAATTGGTAACTTAACCTACCTTGGCATCCACCGTGGATGGCAACTCTGCAGCTAGATCAAGTTATCAAATCTAGGGCTGAAAACTAAACTCAAAGATACAAAAATAGTCTTTATTTACCCAAAGAACTAACATGAAAAACAAGGAAAATGGGCTTTAAAAATCCAAAACCATAAAACACAACCACTCCTCTGTGGTTTAAAAAATATCACACACTATTCTCATTTGTCAAAAACCCATCAGTATTTTCCCAACCAAATCGTCAATTAGAGTATTAATTTTCTATGGTGACAAACTGAATCCATCTGTAAAGGAAACCACAATTATCAGAAGTAAATATTGATAAATATTCAATAAAAATAGTAAGTTAATTCCTCACACTTCTGCTCCCTTCAGAGTATCTGTAAAAGAATTCAAAAGTTTTTTCCAACGTTCTTCCTTTTTCTTTACCTTCTCGATGGATCTTCTATGCACCTCCTCCAGCTATTCTCACTGGCAATGACTGCAGTGTAATCGTCCATTTCTCACTCACTGTCGGAATGTATTATCTTTCACGTGCCCTGATGAACGTACGAATGCACACGCTAAATTGTTCTGGAACTTTCCATGAACACACCCTGTTTAATGCACAAACAGACGCGAACACGGCTGCATTTTTCTGACGTCACCATCATATGACTTCTGACCAACCAGGTCAACTTGCGGACCTACGCTGTCGCCGGTGAAACATGATAACGTTTTCCTTTTCTGCCCAACAGCCTGAGGAAATTGCTTAGTGTCTTAAAGTTTCCTAAAGCACTTGCGATTGTATTGCTAAACATTCCAATCTGTTGGTGATGAGATCCATTGAACCCTTATTTTAATTACTAATATTTCCAGTGCTTTTAACATTTACACACACACACACACACACACACACACCACACATATATATATATATATATATATATATATATATATATATATATATATATTTACATATATCATATGTGTGTGTATAAGTATATATATATATATATATATATATATATATATATATATATATATATATATATATATATATATATATATATATACCTCAACTTTTTACAAATTCTATATTCCATTAAGATAAAGTCTTCATTGGCAAGAAATGTGGCAGTAACCTCAGTTTTGTGTTTTTAGACTGCATGTTACTGGTTGTTTATTGACTAGTGCATTTATTGTTCTTTTGTACCGTCCGTTTTTGTGACTTAAGACATTCATTTTGATTTATTTTACTTATTCATTACTGATTGGTGATCTTTAAATTTTTTATTTTATTAGCCATCCTTTAACGTATTCTTATCATCTTTATGTCATTTTGCTAGTGTCCTTCAATATATAATATATAATATATTATATATTATAAGATTACAATATATATTTATTATATATATATATATATATATGTATATGTATATATATATATATATATATATAATATATATATATATTATAAATATATATAATATATATATACATATATATATATATATATACATATATATATATATGACATATACATATATATATATATATATATATTATACATATATATATATATATAATTATCATATATATATATATATATATATATATATATATATATATGTATATATATATATATATATACATTATACATATATATATTATATATACATATATATATATATGTATATATATATTGTGACGAAGTGCCAAGTGTCTAGTTACTACACTTACCAATCATAAAATAAGAACCTCACAACAGCCAGACACCTGAACATTATTCACAAGTAAAATACGACTGAATACTCTAAAGGCAACAGTGATCCCTTAAACAACTTATCAATATTACAGAAAATCATACTAAGTTTATTAAAACAGGTGTGAGGTAATCTTACATGTACTTAGCACATCACTCCATCAACAACTTTAAAAGTCCAAGTATGTCCCTGATTTAAAAAGTCTAAGTACTTCCCATTTTCTAACTCATTTCAATTAAATTGAAGGAAAACAGCCCAATTACCAATTTATATTTCTACCTAAACAAAATTAAATGTACTGGTGAAAAAATATAAAACACTTATATAAATTTTAAATACAGAAATTTATTATGAAACTCAAAATTTATAAGTGAAATTCACAATCTCACGGAAATTTACTGTTACTTGAAAACAACACAAACTCTAATTAATTCTTGAATTCATTAATAAGTAAAATTAAATCAAAATTAATTTATCACACTAGTAAAGAAAATCAACTAATTCAATTGAAATTCAAAAGTGTTAGTTAATACCACAATTTGGAAATTAATTCACAAGTGCTAAACAACAATAAAACTTGAAAAGAATTCTAAGTAAATGCAAATTAATTCACAAGTGTTATATTCAATTAAATAGGGAATAATTAATTAATGAAAACAATTAAGTTAATCAAATTGTGAATGTAAATAAAAACAGAATAATGTGAAAAATACCAAAATTACAAAAACCACTAAGAAAGCATTAATCACTTAAATAAAAAAAAAACATGCTTCCATAAGAAAAATGGACAAATGCACAAAAAATTCACTTCAATAAGAAAAATGGATAAATGCACAAAAAATCACTTCAAAAGAAATAAACACAGAACATTAAAATTTGCAATGTGTAAAAATAAAATCGTTTCAACAAACCACTGTGAATATGTTTTATGTTTCACCAAACCACTGTAAATCTGTTTTAAGTTGCAACTAAAAACCTGTAACAACACTTTACCTTGGTACCAATTATGTTTCTGCTGCAGCTAGCTCCAAAATTCACCATATTACCAAAAAGAAAAGCGCCGTTATACATTTGTACAATGCTTTTTTTTCAGGGTCCACAATAAACACTAAGCAATATTAAATAAATCTAGGAAACATTAAATCTAAAATTTACGAGTGACCAATCACTAAGTATAGAATCTTTAAGTTAATGTGAAATAAAAAATCTCTCACGTGAGTATAGAGAGAGAGAAAAAGTGAGATTACAATCATAAATATATTTATTATTACATGATTTATGATAATAAAAGACTTTTAAGTAATAGATATGCTTATAGAATATTCTCGAATGAAATTAAGTTTCGTCATTTCCTTGAGTGACGTCACAAACTTTCTACTTCAGAATTTAAGCTACTTATGAGTAAACAAATTCTCTTTTGACAAATCGAGAGATATAAGAGTTAATTTACCAGTAACGTTTGATAGTTTTCAATACAAAAACGTCTCTAACTACTTATATGAAATGATGCAATCCTTCACGTGATTTCTCGACAAAGACAAGTCTGAAACAAACCACAAGTGTCTCATGGGTGTGTAAAAAAAAAAAAAAAAAAAAAATTTGAACCACGCAGCTCCTAGTGGTGACAGCTATTTTCTTGCTTCGAACAGACAATGCCTTTTTGTCTTTCTTCTCACATTCTACATTATACTTAAGTTTTAAATTATGTTATGTGAACTATGAACATACATTATTAGATCATACTAACTCTAAGCAAAATAAGGAATCTGAAAATATTGCAAACAATTTTACAATACTTCATACAGTTACGGAGAGGATGATATGCATTGCGAAAGCAACATTTATATATACATACACACACACACACACACACACACATATATATATATATATATATATATATATATATATATATATATATATATATATATATATATATATATATATATTTAACATTTAGGATCTTTCCCTCTAGTCATATAAAACTTGTAGAAGATTTTTGCAACAAATTTAGGTGGGTAAGTATTCCCGTACATAACATAAAACTTCTCAGCCTAGGCATAGACTCCCTTTTCACAAAAGTACCCATAAAAGATGTATTAACGTTTCTCAAAAATAAACTCAAGCCATTTGCTTATCACTTTCTCTTAGAATGTGATAAAATAATATAACTTGTAGAGGTCTGTGTCACTAGTAACGTCTTTTCCTTTGGTAATAACATTTTCTGCAAAAACCTTGTTGCTGTACGAGGGTCCCACTTAGTGTGTGTTAGGAAACTTATATATGGAGTATTTTGAAACAGTAATTATAAGCCCTATCAAACCTACAGACACGATTTGGCTTCGTTATTTAGACGAAATCTTAACATACTGGAAAAGAGTGTAGGGCGATTTCGATGTCTTTCTACAAAAATTAAATTCCTTGTTTCCAAGCATAAAATTTAAAGTAGAATGTAAAATCAATAATCAAATAACCTTTTTAGATGTCTTAATCATCGGAACTAATAACAACTACAAATTCACTGTCTTCAGGAAAGTGGCTTCTTACTTTCATACATACATTTTTACAGCTTTCATGATATTTAAGGTTAACTCAGATAGCAAGTACAGACGGCCAACAAAGAATTGGGCGTAGTTTCTTAATTCATTGTTCGTTATGGAATATTGCCATATGCAGGTGCCAGAATATTTACTTAACAATAAATCAAATTTCCTTTCAAAGGTGCTATGCATGAAATAAATGACATTAGAACTGAGTAGACTTATCAACGTATAAGATAATTATTCTGCAAAGTAAAGGAAAAATTATACCGATGGGTCCACGATTTCTAATTTTATTTTCAACACTAGCTTCGTGACAGCATTCCTAAGATTTTGAAGTTGGCTTTGCTGCCGCTCGAGTCTTGACTCAACATATCGTACTGCACTGGGGTGTTGTCATTTCGTCTCCTACAGCCGATAATAATACATCAAGGCGTTAACATTCTTTGAAAACGATGTTTAGTTAAACTAATTTTGTCCTTTGACCAATAAAATAATTTGCATGACACGTTTAGTGGGCCTAAATTGGACTTATGATTTCCCACATGATAAACCTAGGTCTATTTTCAGCAGCATACTCTCTCGGATACGTATATTAATGAATATTTAAATCGACTATATATATATATATATATATATATATATATATATATATATATATATATATATATATTAATCTGCTTTATTTGACTATTCCCGTTATTCTTGTTTTATTAGCCGTGTTCACCTT
>NC_061100.1:54007810-54045310 GCF_015104395.2 Macrobrachium nipponense
CGGTGACAGCACCAAGTGTTTTTAGTAGCAGCAGAATAAAGGCCAGAGGAATCTCTTTGTTCATAGAGAGACAGCCACATACCAGCATTAGTCTAGGTGCCAGAAAGTACAAGTTAAGAAATTAGAAAGTGCTCTGTCAAGGAATTTATTGCATGTTTAGCCACAAATAGTTAGCCAAGTGCCTTGTTTTCAACTATACAGTTACAACAGAGGAAATGTACAATTCCTTTGTCAGTGACGTGTTAGGAGAATTCATGTTCAAATTCATGTTAGGAATAACCCCACGTGCTGGCATTTCATAGCTAGTTTAGCCTGTACTGCACAAGCATGAATCATTACCTGCCAGCCACAACCGGACTGCCAGTTCAAACTTTATTATAATGTTTCAAACCAAGTAAGATCATTTTTAATGTTTCAAGTTGAATAATTTGAGTTTGCATATCAGCAGCCGTTTTGTCAGAGAAATTTAATGTTGTTTGCTTTAAACAATAAAATAGTGATTGTGTTGGGTCTGTAAGCACTTGCGTCCTACCCACAATCAGCTGTTACCGGCCTGAAAGCGAGACTCGCTTTATGTTCACTCTCATCTTCTTGTCTCGCCTCCACCACTCAGCTGTTTCACTTAGCATCATTTGCTGAGCAAAATTCCATTACACTTCGCCTCACCCTAACGTAGCCTCTTGACATAAATATCTTTATAAAGAATTATAAATCCTTACCACCATTATAACTTGACATATAGGGAGCTAGGTATTAAATTACGTAAATTAAACACCCATCTTCACAAATAAATTAAATTAAAAATAATTGCGCAATGTGACTGCCTGGTGTACGCACCTGTGCAAATTCCACTTTTGCCAATTTTATATTCATTTTTATCAAGTACTTCAGCCAGCAGGAGTGAGCCTTTTATTAACCGCATTACCTGTCATGCGAGAGTGGTCTTTTTTCTTTTATTATCCAAGAATTAAGTATATTGCAAGCACCAAACTGCTCATCAAGTGTAGCTCCTATCCATTTCTACCCCATATTATGAAGCCACCACAAGTGCACATCAAACTTTTTCCTCCTCACAGTGTTACTAATTTGAGGCCCTGCAAATGTTTAGGCTACTGAAATACTCCCTTTACTTTTCCTCCTACTACCTTACACTCTACCTTGAGCAGAATGCCATTTCCTTTCATATCAATTAATTTAGTATAGTGCATTAAGTGTTCTTCCATGGAACACACCAGCACTCTAGTACCACTAAGGACACAAGGCCAACTCATTTGTGTATCCATCCATAAGGATCAGTATTCCTTCAGGATCGCCCATTTATCAGTGCATCTGCCCATAAGGATATTCACGCCTTCAAAAGCACTCCACATTCACTTAGCATCTGCTCACATGGATTTTCCCTTCTTCAGGATCGCTCATCAGTGTGATCTCTGCACGGTACACTCCACCACAGTGTCACCTCATTAACTTACGGGACACTTCCCCAGTGCCACAGAGCACCCAGTCTTTCCAGACATACCAAATTGTTCATCATGAACATCACCACAGTTTCAGAACCAATTTCCAGGTGAGTTTCACCTTACCAAAGAGGCACTCCCATCCAGTGCTATTCCTAGCATGAGTTTCTCATTTCACATTCGACTGAGCCTCTACAGCACAACCTAAGGGAAATGTCTTCCCCTGCCTCAAAGCCCCAGCCTAAGGGGTGGACTACTGGTAAGAGGTGGACGCACTAGTTGTTGCATGCTTGGGGCATGCTGAGAAGTTTGACCAATGCCCTAGTCAATCCCTACCATGGCAAGAAATTTTCCAGGGAACCCTCCCCAATGGCTACCATGTAGCCCTCCTTGATGATATACCTCCTGAAGCCTATGAGTGGGTACATTCTCTAGCCGATGTAGAAGCCATGGTCTCCCTCATTTGCCGATGTAGAAGCCACAGTCTCCCTCATTTCAAGAAGGGCACTGCCAAGGGGTGCCCAAGTCAGGAAGGATGAAGAAATCTAGTTTAAATGGATAGATGGCAACACCTATAATGTTCCTTAAACCCTCCTCAACATAAAAGTGCCTCTATTGAATAAGGAGACTTACAAAATCACATCATGCCACCTGGGAGTGGTGTAGCAATTTCTTGAAGTCTACCAGGTCACAGTAGGCCATGAGCTCCTGGGACCTTATCTTCCCTGGACATAGCTCCCCCTACCAGATGCGCTGGACCTATACAGTATGCTGAACGATCCATCACCAGCTTTGGATTTTGTAATTACTGACTCCGGTGTCGCTGGCATCACTTATTTCATTTGTATGCCTGACCCTGATCCAGTGCCAGAGCCAGAAGTTCCCTCTGCATCCTGCCAGCCTCTTGCTGCTTGCATGCTTGTCTCCTTCATTTCAGAAGAGGTGAGTCCACCAGTCAACCTTAGACTCGTTCCCGAAGGTGATTCAGAAGAGGAATCATTAACCTCCCAACATCTAATCACTGCATGAGAGGACTCTTCACCCATGTCTGAGAGTACTGCAGACCTTGGTGAGCCCACAGATTTCCAACCTGTGGTGCCATCTCAGCCACATCGTTCAGTGCCAAGGAAGAAGTTCTGGAGAAGGTTCTGCTGAGACTGTGGCCGGAAAGGTCACATGTCCACAAGCTATGGAGTGTGTGCCAATTCTAATATACTTGCCATTGCTACGGCCTTTACCCACTCCTCTTCATTAGGTCCCCCAGCTATGCGCTCTATAACCATGGCACCTCATCAAAACATCTATCCTGCAAGGCACATCAGAGCCTTTGATGACTCTGGCGCTCAAATCTCCCTGATACAGGATGACAGAATTCCTTATTGGACTAATGTTGATCGCCGAAAACATATTACCATTGAAGGTATCAACGGTATTAGGTTGATCCTTCCTACCATCCAATTGAGAGTTACAAGACCTCACTATTCCAAAGTCTGTACCCTTGCAGTAGCAAGCTACATTCCTGGAGGGTATGACCTCCTCCTAGGGCAAGACTTCAAGTTCCCTCCTCATATCCGACAATACCAGGTGTTTTAACTCCTCAACAAACTCCTCAAGAGCAAGGAGTCATTAAAGACCTAGTTCTTCATGGGAACAAAGTTCTGTTGCAAAACCTACAACCTAATAGGGCACTCCACGAATTGGTCTAGATGCCCTAGCAAGCAAAATGCAGTGGACACCACCAACATCCAACATCCAAAAACCTCTGCCTTCCACAAGAGACAGGAATTTCTGTCTCTACTCACCTCGGGTTCACAAAGGGGTTTGACCCCCAAAAGTCCCTCGTCAGGCACTCCTGACTCCAACTCTCTACCAGGACCACTTAGGAGCACTGAGCAATGCCACACTCTGCCAGTCAGGGTGTCGAGCCACCATTACCCCTATTCTACATGCCTGGCTCCAAGCTAGTGCCTGTGCCAGAGCCCAATCAAATCTTGGATGTTCCTATGGGAGATCTACCAAACTGCATGGAGCTTGTCATAGCTTTTTGCCAGCCTCCAGCCCCAGACGTTTTTTCTTCCTCATCACCTTCGTCGGCCGAGGATGAACCTCCGGCAGACCTCTCAGTTATACCTTCACTGGTTGACCAGGAACTGCCCGGCCAGGAATCACACATTGGTTCTACCTTTACTGCAGTTGTCACAGCAGACAAAGTAGGGGTCTTTCCTGCAGTAGGTTGTAAGTTTACAACAGTTGTTGCAGCAGCTGAAGTAGGGGGTTTGCCTGTAGCCCATTGGGTTACCACTGTTTCTGCTCCTGATGGCATTTCTGGCCTTTCTCCAGAGTCAGTACCTTCATCACCTACTAGAACAGGTGTAGCCAGATCCTGGTGAATCAGAAGAAGAAGAAGGGACAAAAGAAAGCAAACTAACCTATGAGCCACATGGTCACCTTGGCACCTGATACCTAAGTACAGTGGCACATTCAATTGCAGAGTGATCCTGGCATCTACCCAGAAAAGGTTTCCAGCCTGATCTCTGCCAGTAGACTAGGCCGCTATTTGTACCCTTAGATAGCCTTAGTGTTAACCCTTCTCCCTCAGTAAGTTTGTACTGGCTGTTGGTTGCTTCTTACAGGACTGACCTCTGCCCAAATCCCGCCATCTGAAAGGTGCCCTAAGACGACCTCACTCCATTTCCTGCTATCAGGAATGACAGACATGTCTCCCAAAACCCTAGTAGTACCTTTGTTCTTTATCGCCACACATGCTGGCTAGCAACAGAAGTCTTGTGGTGAACTCAGACAGAAGTCCACATCGGTTCTGACTAATGTACACGTGCAAAAAGTTATATTCTGAAGTTGCAATTAACACCAATGTCTTTCCTATCCACTAAAATCTCTCACATTTTCCAGAACTTTCCAATTTCTGATTCTCCTCCACTGAACTCCTTTGTGATCCACCTAGCATGCACATTTTCCCTTGTGACTTGTTCCAAGGTCCATGAAGCTACTCTTAATTAAGAATCAGAATTCTCCCACCATAATACCCAGTCTTATTTGATTTAATGATAAATTCCCTCCATTGTGCATGTTGCCCTTTACATGAAGGAGACATTATTACCATTAAGTAACCCTGGAATTCTCTTCCAGGGGTCCTGCAGCCCTGGGATTTCGTATATCTATTCCTTGCCAAGTACTTACCGTAGGATTACCTTACCAAGATACGGCCCCATTCACATACAGCAATCATATTCAGATCCAACCAGTCATCACCAGCAAACAATGTCTTGTTTGGTGTGAGTCTTTTTAATTGTACATGTTACAGCACTTTACTTTTGTTTCATATGGGTTCTCCCAGCCATGCCAATTTGATTTTGCACTGTAAATATTTGTAAATAAATTACCTTAATCTAATCTGAGTGGTTTTGAAAGGCAACCCTCTGTTCCCACCGATTAACATGTTCAGAGGTAAGTCCACTCTCATTTTTCCTTTATATAATTATGTATAAAGGTCAGTATTGGCCCTTTACTCATAGAATTTGAAATATTCTAAATTTCCTTCATCCCAACTGATCCTCACATGTAAGTAATATATATATATATATATATATATATATATATATATAATATATATATATATCTATATATATATATATATATATATATGGTATATATATATATATATATATATATATATATATATATATATATATATATGTGTGTGTGTGTGTGTGTGTGTGTGTATATATATATATTATATATATATATATATATATATATATATATATATATGTGTGTGTGTGTGTGTGTGTGTGTGTGTGTGCGTGTGTATTTACAGGGTACCTGTAAACGTATGGATGATGTTTTTAGAACGCAAAATTGATAATCTTATAAGTATTTGTATTGAACAATGTCACTTTGGTTGTAATAATATATCTTACTCAGATTATCGACTTAGCCATGGTTTCGCCGCTGTCACTCGTTTTAGCGAATTTGTTTATGGACTGTTTTGAAACTGAAATGCTACTCACCATTTTTATCTTTCCAGTTGTTTGGTTTTGCTATGTTGGCGATATTTTTGCTTTGATTCCAGATTTTATTAATACTGAAGATTGATTAACTCAACAGAATAATTTACACCAGTGTATCAAATTTAAAGTAGAAAATGAGAATAATAACAGGTTACCTTTCTCAGACCCTTTATTATGTCGTTCAAAAGATAATACAATTAAATATGCAGTATATAGAAAACCGACCCATGTAGAGTCATATATTTATATCTTTTATTTCCATTCAGATGATGTCAAAATAGGTGTTATTTCTAATATATTCTTCAGAGCATACAAATTTTGTGGTGTTCAATTTTCAGAGACTGAAATAAATCAGATAAAAAATGTTTTCACTGCACCTGGTTACAATACAAGCTTTATTCAAAGAGCACATTTTAAGGCAGGTAGAATATATTACGTGGCAAAGGGAGAAAAGGAGCTTCCTAGGTGATAATAATAGTGTTATAGTCTTACCACAAACCAAAGAAAACCCTGCACTTTTAAAGGAATATTTGAAATTTTGTAACATTGTCCCAGTATATAAGAATACACACAATATACAAAAGTACCTAAAAATTTATGTCTAGTCACAAAAAAATTTAGACAAAAAACAAGGATGCATCGACGAAATTCCCTGCCAAGAATTTAATAAAACATATGGAGGTCAAACAATTATTTTGACAGAAGGAAAAGACAACTTCGTGACTCATTAAGGAAAAGTGATAAAAACAATGCCCTCTGTCAGCGCAGACAAAGTAAAATTCATATTGTTAACCTGGACAAAATGAAAAACAAAAAGTACGTTAAAAACACCGAAAAAAGAAAACTTCTAGAGTCTATTTTAATCCAAAATGTTGACACTATGAATATAAATAAGAGTAATTTTAAACTGGACCTTTCTGTAATGCAATTATGACAAAGCTTGTAGTTAGTGTAACTAAGTTGTTAAATAAGATTGGCAAACCACCTAGGGCAGTTACTCTGATACTTGTATATATCTCTTTTACCTTGACCATTGTTTTAAGTTTTTGTAACTTTTATTTCTCTTTCTGAAAGAGGGAGAGAATGTACTTTCGGAAAGCTTAAATGAAAACTTTCAATTTTTGTTTTTCATGTTTTAGTAGGCTTCCTACCACATTATATTTTAGTGCATGGTTACAGTCTACGTGTAGGGGGAGTAAAAAAGGAAAAGGGATGGAGATGGTAGGAGATATGGGGAAGGGAGGGAGATCGGAAATGGGAACGTGTTTGTGTTGTCGGTCCGACTGCCACCCTTGAGCTGTCGTGGTAACTAACCTGTACCTTTTATGCAGGCATTATTGTGGTGACTATCCCTTTTTATCCAGATGTTTCTGTGCCGTCAGTCTTTTTTTATCCAGGTTTTACTGTGATGACTCCCTTTTATCCAGAAATTACTGTGACTCCATTTTATCCAGATATTAATGTTCTTTCTGTCCACTTTATCTTAGTATTACTGTGGTGATAGTCCCTTTTATCTAGGTATTATTGTTCTGTCTAACACCTTCAAACAGGGAGTACTGTACTGTTGGTCACCTTTAACCAGGTACTAATGTGCTGTCTGTCCCTTTTAACTATGTATTATTGTGGTAACTGTCCCATTTTAGCCAGGTATTACTGTGCTGTGTGTCCCACTTTTATCCAGAAAGTAATGTGGTGACTGTCCCTTTTATCAAAGTATTACTGTTCTGCCTGTCCCCTTTTTACAGGCATTACTGTGGTGACTGTCCCTTTTATCCAGGCGTTACTGTGCTCTCTGTCCCCTTTATACAGGTATGACTGTGCCGGCTGTCTCTTTTATCCAGGTATTACTGAAGTGACTATTACTTTTATCTAGGTATTACTGTAGTGACTGTCCCTTTTATCCTGGCATTACTGTGTTGCCTGTCCCCTTTATACAGGTGTTAATGTGAAGGCTGTCTCTTTTATCCAGGTATTACTAGGGTGACTGTTCCTTTTATTCAGGCAGTACTGTGAGTACTGTGTTGTCTGTCCCTTTTAGCCAGGTATCACTGTACTGTGTCCCTTCCATCCAAGTATTACTGTGGTGACTGTCTATTTTATACAGATTCTAAATATGCTTATTTACATATTGTCAAATTTATATGTGATCAGTCTAATACTAACTATTCAACCCAACCATTCCCGCTAGTGTCCTGCTTTTTTGAGAGAGAGAGAGAGAGAGAGAGAGAGAGAGAGAGAGAGAGAGAAGTATAATTACAAGCATCTGTTTGTTTTGGTGACTGCTCTATTATTACTTTCATTTTAAATGAAGAGCATAGTAATAATGATAAGGAGAGCAGGAAGTTTCGACTTATTTTGACTAATTTATCTCAAATATAACTTGATCAAGCAAATTAGTCAGAATCTTTGATCTCCATATTTAGAACTCACTAATGATGACATTTCTAACTCTAGCTTTAATTAAATATGAATAAAAGTACTTTTGTTTTTACTGCGGGCTATTATTTAATGAACCTATAGAATATGAAATATTATTAATACTGCCAGTCAGACGATAGTTATTCACTCTTTCCCCGCCCATGGAAACGGGACTAGCTATGTCACGTGCTTATTGGAAAATGAGTTGCTTACTCAGAAAGAATTCATGAGGTGCCATATACCCTTGGGACACAAATGTGCCGATATCCAATAATTAATATCCTGTACTTTCCATTATCGAACGCCACCTTATGCTGCTCGACTGAACAAAAAGACATCCAGGAAGGCTCGTCATCTCTTTTCATGGCCTCTAATGAGAACGCCACGCGAGAAGAATTTTGATACTTTTGTTAGATCAGAAAAGTTTCCGCGGTTGGAAGTTTATTAATGACCAGGCAAAAAAAAAAAAAAATGAAAACACTGAAAATACGAAAATCCAAAAGACGGTGGTAATTGAATTTTTTTTTCTTTTTACATCTGTTGCCAACGATTTCGTGTTTTCTTTTTTTTCTTTTTTTGTGCTATGCTTTGCCTTAAATAAGCGAGTTTCATGTCATATGCACTTGAACTATGAATTGTTTATATCGAGCTCTGGAAAGTTAGTTACTTTGATAAAACTTGCATAGTAAAATCAGCAGCATAAAAAGAACGGATTTTCATTAGAAAACTTATCCTGTAGAACAATTCACCCTACATTTTAAAAAGTAAAGATATTATTCATTGTGATAAGGAATAAGGAATAAATGGAATTTGGCGATTAATCTTATATCCTGCATTCAGCTATTTGAAGTAAGAAATTTTGTTAGAGTTCATTGAACTTTTTCAGTCATTTCTTTGTCTGTGAAAGATAAAAAGTGACGAATATACAAATAGAAACCTAAAGGCAAAGTGTTACCTAAAATTGTTTGATAAATTGAAAGAACATATCCCCAATGCTACAAAGGATATAATACCCAAGAAAATGAAATCTCTTCGTACTAGCTACAGGAGAGAATTAAAAAAGGTGCTTTAAAGTGAAAAATGCTATGCTGGAAGTGAAGACATCTACTATGTACCCTCCTTAGGGGTTTTTCGGCGCTCTCAATTTTCTTCGGGACCAGGAAATTCAGGAAGAAGGGATCTATCTCTACAGTAGACGTAGATGGCGAGGTGAGGAAATATTTAAGCACGTTTAAGGCAGTGTATATATTTAAGTAGGTTTTTGTACACTGTAGATACAGCTTTCAGTATACCCAAGTGGTAGCAATTAATAATCTCTGATAAACCTGATGTTATCACGAGATGATAATATTTGACAATATACATAATCACATAGTATATGTAAGTACTACTACACCAAATGATGAAAAAAATGTGGATTGTGGTCTACATTTTATAAATGTACCTTCCAGTGTATTAGAGTTAGTGAATGTATTACATATGTATACCTTCTATAATGTATTGTCAGTATGTCTCCAACAATGCACATATAAGGTAATTACCTATGTTTAGGTAATTTGCCAGATTATTTCAGACTAAACACTACCATGTACGGTAACATAATGCACACTTACCCTAAAATGTTTCCCGTCAGATTTAAGCTGTCTAAATTAGAATACACCTAACTTCCACGTGACCCTACATACTTGCTAGGCCACCGATCCTGGGTCATTAGACTACTGACAGTACTTCTCGCCTACATCCTTGGCTAACAACGATGGCTGTTGAACATTTGGTGCCAAAGGAATGAGACGTCTTCGTCTGCCAGTTTTTGCATATTGTTATCCATCCCCACTCATATAATTATGCAAATGGCAATATGCCAGGATTATTTTTGGCACTTTAGCTGGGGAGAGATTGACTGTTGACAGTAAAATACGAAACCTAGATGACAATATGCCAGAGATCCTTTCCACTACATTTCGGGCTCTTGCACCCTCTAATCCCTACTTAAACATAAGGAACAAGATCAGTTGTTCCTGGTAGATTAAAACTACAACGAAAGTCCCTTTATAATTATAGTAGTAGGAACCAGAGTTATGAGGCTTTGTTATTTTAACATGTTTTCCATCAATAGCACCTAGGCAGTGAGGAAAGTCCCATTTCCGATCAAACTGTTCAAACACTGACATCCATTCCTCTTCGCACTCTGGTATCTGTGAACATTAATAGGAGGATTTAATAAATGAAAGCATAAGTTAGGCAATTGACAACAGCAACAACACCAACGACAACTGACAATCCTCTATCTCTATTCTGAAAATGCAACAATATTTCTATATAAATGTTCATACCACTTATTACTTTTGTCAATCTTTTGTAGGGTGGCCTAATTTAGATTCCTCTAGTCAATGAGTGTCCATTTCATAATGTATCCTATACCCTTCAGTTAATCCCTTGACACAAGGCACATTCTTCTGTAATGTTAAGATTATATATAACGACTATCACATTATAATGTAGTAATTGACCTTCAACCCTTCCCCGTCTTATGAGGCGCCGGGGACCTCTGGATGTGATACAGAAAACTCCAAAAAGAAAAAAAAAGTATCTGCTGAGGTAAAAAGAAATGAATTACTAGATTTATCTTGCAATCACCTTGAAAAAGATGATGGTGTTGATCCATTAGGACAGAGATGGGCTGAGGAATTTAGGAAATTAGAACAGACAAATTTACGCTAGAAAAGCAATTAATAAGATTTTATTTGAGGGTCTCCTGTGAAAATAAATGAACCACAAAGTTTACCATCTACCTCAACATCATTTCCTATTTCTGTTAATAATGCAGTACAGTTACGATCCGTACAAAATTGGAATCATATGAACAATGTAAGAGTAATCACTTCCTGTTGTACAGGAACATAGGTCTATAGCGGATCTCTTAAATGATCCACAATTTAGTTAGCTTAATATCTGTGAGCAGCAATAACAGCAATGTAAGTACATAATGGGGAATGTATTTCTCATACACTCTTCATGTAATTAATTACATACAGTTTATGCATATAGACAGTCTTGTAGACCTCTTTTAACAGGCATTGATGAGACAGTTCACATCTCTTCTTGTACCACTCATTCATCCAGAATTGTTTCTTTTCCTTTTCATCGTTCACATTTTCGCTAGCAAGTGCTAGCAGAAGAGCTGTACAATCTTTTATCTTGCTCATGTTTCCGCTGAGCCTCCCTGATACGTACTGACGTTTGATCAAACAAATCATCAGTCTATGGAAGTGTATGAACAAACATGTTAGTCATACACGTGTGATAGTCTGTGGGTCCACTTACAGCGTAGGCGATTATTTCAAACATTACATTCAAATACTTGCAAGTAATGTTCTAAGCGGATAAAAACGTCAGAGGTAAAAGTATTTTTCTAATATCACCTTTTCAAGGCTAGGCAGGTCGAGACGAATTACGTTCGGCGATGCGCGGTCTTACTCTTATCAATTATTGTATCTTGACAGCTGAATAACAACGAATGACGACTGTACAACAACTCAGTATACTTTTAAAATTATTTGCATCACGAAAAAACTGGAAAAGGAGAGTTCGCGAAAATATTTCTGAGAAATATGAGGTGTTGTTGGGAACTCACATGGCTAGCTAGCGGATCAAAATGGTAACATGCTAGTAGAAGTTGACAGCACGCTTGTCAGGTATTAAGAAGGCGAAAGGATGGAGGACTTTTAGTGGACCACACAAGAATCCATCTGTTTCAACTATTCATATATACATAAAACTGATACACTAATTAATATGGGTATATGTCTGATAAGAAAACCTTAGTCTCTTCAAAACCTCACTATTCATAAAAGAAAAGAACCACTAACAGTGGAAAAACCCTATCAGGTATCAATTTACCTATTTCAAAAATTGCTTTAAAAGAAAGGTATGTTCATATAAAGCTTCAAATGTCCTTTAATATCTAATTCTTTCTACCTCGGAATTAATGTATTTTCTTACATGTTAACCGAATGGGAATTTTTTAGCTGGTAAGAAATTCGTAGAATCATAGGCTTGAACCATGAAACCAAAAATTCAGGACGTACAGTGAGACTCTTCACCCAAAAGGCTATCGCGATAGGTGTAAGTTAACCCCGCCTCTTACCTACAAATCCCTGTCGCGCTCGGGTATTCGTTGTTTTAGAGTCGGCATCAGCCCGCCTGGACCTTTATATGGATAGCTTTGTAGTGCGTCTGTCGCACGTAGCCATATTGTGAATTTTATCACATCAACGTGATTCATATACACGCATAAAGCTACAAATGTCCTTAAATATCTAATTTGCTCTACCCTCGAATTAATATATTTTCAAATATGTTCAGTGGTTCGAACCCTTGAGCCGTCGAATTTCTTATCAACTAAATAATTCCCCTTTAATTTTAGTGAATTAGTTATTAAAGGACATTTGTAGCTTAATTCGTGTATATGAATCACGGTGATGTGATAAGATTCATATCCTTAGAGCAAAATTTCGGCCAAAGTTCGTATATCCTATTAATATATGTACTGATATCAAGGGTTATGTCAATAGGAAGTGAAAGTTATTTCACTATTCTTGGTGTTAATATTATATCTCATGCAATGTGAAGGGATAAATTGAACCAAGGAACACCAGTATATCTGACACTCTTTCATAGACGTTATACTTATAAAGTACTTAGCTGGATGATAAGTTAGAACGAATAATAAAATATTTTAGAGAAGACAATAGTCCTCTTTGAAAATCTTTTTTATTCAAAAGATTCATCATTAAATTTCTTTGTGACTTTTTAGGATTACATATATCAAACTGATTAAAGCTGGAATCTTTTCGTAAACAATAATAAATTACTTGGACGATTAAAAACAGAGATGATACTTGCCATTCGTCCTTATAAATATGCATGCATACATACATATAAATAAAGATAAATGCCACGAAGGAAAAATAAACGAAGGAGTCTGCGAGATCTTTCGACTTAAAAAGCCCTTTACTGAAGCAGATACTGCTTCAGTAAAGGGCTTTTAAGTCGAAAAGATCTCGCAGACTCCTTCGTTTATTTTTCCTTCGTGGCATTTATCTTTATTTATGGATTTATCACGTTCCTAACTTTCGTGATTCTGTTATACATACATACATATATATATATATATATATATATATATATATATATATATATATATATATATATATATATATATATATTCATATATTTATATATATATATATATATATATATATATATATATATATATATATATATATATATATATATATATATATAGATATATATATATATATATATATATATATATATATATATATATATATACTATATACATATATATATATATATATATATATATATATATATATATATATATATATATATATATATATATATATATATATATATATATATATATATATATATATATATATATTCAGTTGTATTCCACATAGGAAAATGAAAAAAAGGTATATCTCAGAAAATGCCCAACAGTTTCGTCCTCCAATGGACCTCTTCTTGGAGAGTTTATTAATAAACGCTCCAAGAAGAGGTCCATTGGAGGACGAAACTGTTGGGCATTTTCTGAGATATACCTTTTTTTCATTTTCCTATGTGGAATACACTGAATTACTATATCTTCGTGCCTAAGAAGATTACCAGTACTATATATATATATATATGTGTGTGTATATATATATATATATATATATATATATATATATATATATATATATATATATATATATATCTCTCTCTCTCTCTCTCTCTCTCTCTCTCTCTCTCTCTCTCGTCTCTCTCTCTCTCTCTCTCTCTCCTCACTATTGCGTTTCATGATTTATTTATTCTTTTGGAGATATTGTTTTTACTATTTTTTACCATCTGTATGATTATTTCATTATTTTTATTTTACATGTTATCAGTTCCCGTCATTCCTTGGGTTAATAACCTGTTTGCTTTATTCTTAATTGTCTTTACAACTGGAATCCTTTAATGTAGTGAAAGCAGCCTCGATTCAATTCAGAAAAATCTCTTGGCAGTTGAGAGTTAATGGGGAATGATGAAAATCAGTTATCCTTTGTGAGATACAGTTTTATAATTTTTCTGTTGAAATTACTTTACAATTATTTTTGTATTTTACATTTTCATAGCAGCAGGGTATTAACTTGCAAAAATGAGGGTTAAATTCCTAACTAAATTTTATTTTATTAAAAAAAAACATACAAAGCATACTAGAGTTCTGCTTTGAATTATTCTCAAACTCCAGCCTCTTTCTAGTACGGTGTTACAACCTTAGAAAACCAAGAAGGAATTTTAGATTGATATTGACAAGAATTTTTCCATTTTCTATGTAACCTTAATTGAATTATGCAAACGCAGATTGTACACGCTGATAGGTGTAAGAAAATTTGTACGAAACTTATAGTCTTGTTAATAGGTAGAAAGGAAGAAGAACTTAGCAATCTTTGTATTATTCATATGAAAGAAAGAGTCCATATATTTCTCTCACAAACTACTTTAGCAAGGAATGCGATTAAATACATGTAGAAAGAGAGAACGTGCGTTAGTCTTCCCTCCCTGATTATAGTAGCATGCACTGCTATTAAGAGTTTACTCATGGCACTGATGGTAAAATGAAACAGCAAGTTTAGTTCCGCTCCTCAACTTTAGTGGTACAGTAACCATGAAAAGAGTAATTAAAGCTTAAGCCTGGTTAGAATTACACCTCTATTAAGTCACCGATGCTCTGTCGTTATATTCTCTCTTCTTCTTCCTTCTCTTCTTCTTCTTCTTTTTCTTCTTCTTCTTCTTCTTCTTCTTCTTCTTCTTCTTCTTCTCTCCAAATTGTTATCAAGCTCTTAGGCAAATGAAAGTGATGAGTTGAAATTTATCAGTGTTTTAAACGGACATTTGCAATTCGATGAATGCACAGTTTGAAACTTATGTCTCTATTTAAAGTTACTTGAACATTATCATTATTTTCCATTTTTTTATTTTTATTTTTATTTTTTTAGGCTTAAAGGTGAGTACATAGATTTTGCTATTTTTAATCTTACTACCCTAAATTTTCAGTATCATGCTCCTTAATGAAAGAAAGAAAATGTTCTGGATGGAAGACATTTAGAAAATATAACTGAGGATGGATTTACCTTGGAAAATGTGTATATGACTCATTTTGAGAGATTATTGCATGTGGATGATGGAAGAGTAGTACAGTAGAGTGATGTTGGAGCTACAGGAGTTTTTATAATTTAGACAATGGCTGTTGACGTGATTGGCAGAAAAATTATTAAGTCAATTAAAATGAGCGAATGAAAAGTCTCAAGTACTTCATTATATTTTAAGAAATATGCCTCAGAATTGAAATGGCTACCTGACCAATCTTAGTAACTGGGGTAAATATAACTTTTACCAATATGGTTTTAGAAAGATGTAGATTGTGAAATCAAATCGAAATACATAAGTTTTACAGAAAAAAGTAAAACTGGTTTTTTATATAATATTGGGGAGAAAAGTGGCGTCGGAGGACAATGAATGTTCGTTTTTTAATATTAGTGAACGGTTGTGAACTAGAAATGAATTATATAAGGTAAGAAAAAGCGCTCTTATGAAACTTTTTCATACGAAAACGATTGAATTATGGAAGATTTCAAAGTGAGAAATGAACTTACTTTGGTTAGGATCAACAGATACACTATGAGGAAAGAAAATCAGTAGTCTGAGATAGAGTGGAGAATACTGTCGGGGATGGCTGAGGGAAAGGAAGAGGAATTCACGAGTCTTCAAAGAAGAGCAGGGAAGCCTAGGAACTGCTGGGTGGACAGGATGAGGTGATGGAGAGCAATAGCGTTAATACTCTGGAAATCGAGAGAACATTCAAGATTAAGATGTGGGCGAAATGTTCCCGTGATTGGTCTTTTGTATAGGTCTTTGCAGAGTCTGCATAACATTGTATCCTCTATTTGACTGATGAACGATAAATGTGGCCGTTACAATTATTCTGCTTTCCTTATGAAGTTATCCTCTGAGAAAAAAAAACAAAAAAAAACAAAGATAATAGATTCATCGGGTAAAAGTAGCAATGATCAATGAGTTTGACAGTTTAAAAGTTGCCCGACTTTCCTTTAAAAGACAATATCTTCATAGAGAAGGAGTCGCAGAAATAGAAGGTACAGGTAGAAAAGGATAATTAACCTTTTCATGCTCTATACCAGACTTCTGATAGTTTATCTATTGACGTTGGTAAATTCCTGAGCGTTTCCTTTTCATTGTCAGTAAAACAATTTCCTGGATGGATCTCCTACTCAGTAAAACAGTATCCCAATAGTTTCCCTAATATCATTACTATTACTCAGGAGATAGACCCTAATCATATGGAACAAGCCTGAGGAATCTTACCTTGGTCAGCACAATGATTAACTGAGTGCATCTCCTATAGTAGTTAGTTAATATTGTTCAGGAGATAAACCCATACTCATATTGAAGAAGTGTACTTGGGCCGTTTGACAGTGGTCGGCAAAATAATAAATTTCCTGGGTGTATCTCCTAGTGGCCGATAAAACTATTTCATGAGTGTTTCCTTATCGTGGTCGGCGAACTAATTTCCAGGGTGTAGTTATCTCTTAGTGGTCGGTAAAATATTTCTTGGATATTAACCCAATCGCGGTAGTACGGAAATGAGAAACCGGGCGAAAACGGGAGAAAACGTGCGAAACCGAGGCGAAACCGGCCGGAAAATAAACACAGGATAATAATATTGTTATAAATATGTATCATTTCGGTAAGGAATGTCATTTTCGGATGCAGATTGTAATAATAAATACTTTAATCAATAGATTTTCGTATTTTTTCAGACTTTAATCAATAGAATTTCGTATTTTTTCAGACTGGAATAATACTTACCTATGGATCCAGTGGAGACATGCAGAACAGTCTATAGAATTGCGTCCACAGTTAGAACGGCAGTTGCCACAAGGGTACTTCATCATGAGTAAAGAAGACAGTCGAATCGCAAACTAGCTATACAGGTAGTACTGGCAGTCAGAGAGACTCTCTGAGAATGATCTGTGCAGTTCTCAGCCATCTTTTATACTTAAACCAGATATTCTCAATTGCTACATAGACAAAGACATTACAGCGTTGTTTTGATTATTTTTAAAAAATCGTGGCTTCACACACTAGCTATTATGTTCATGTTACGGCAATTACAATCGTGACTTCACACATTGAAAATATATAACCGAAATCGTGGCTTCACCCTATAGCTTTTTCGTTCATGCCACTGCAATTCCAGTCGTGACTTGACACATCAACAAGTGTATAATTTTAATCGTGGCTTCACCCTCATGCGACAGCAATTGCCTATGGCTTCTAATAAATAATAATAAATAATAATGCTAATAAAAATAATAAATAATAATACTAATAAATAATAATAATTATTATTATTGTTATTATTATTTATTAGTATTATGGGTTATTAGTATAATTATTTATAAGTATTATTATTTATTTATTAGTATCATTTTTATAAGTATTATTCGTTTTATCATTCATTAACTAGTATTAGTTATTAGTAACATTATTTATCAGTATTATTATTTATAGTAGTATTCGTTTTATCATTTATGAGTATTATTATTTATTGGTATCATTATTTATCAATATTATTATTTAAGTATTATTATTTACTAGTATTATTATTTATCAATATTATTATTTATTAGTATTATTATTTATCAATATTATTATTTATTAGTATTATTATTTATTAGTATTATTATTTATTAGTATTATTATTTATTATTATACTATGACTCTCTCAGCAAAAGCGCACAAAATATTCCCGAATAGCGTATGGTCAGGAATAACTTTCCCTGAAATGAATAACTTTTCTTAAAACCTTCCTCAGCAAGGATAAAAAATAATCAATTAATTTACTGCATCGGCCGGAACGTAAAAGAGCCCAATTTGTTTCAGAGTACTTCCAAACAGTAAACAATCCCGCGTGTTTATGAGCCAAAAATAACTACCAGTGACGTATTTTCAAAATGGCTGCGGTGAGAAATCTCTCCCCTATGCAGAACCTGGCAAAACGCAGAAAAAAAACCGCATAACATTGTCCTGCAATCGAGATTGTTATATTCCCATCAGAAGTTACATTCCCCTTACATTGATTCCACAAAAATAATTAACATTTTGGGACGTTTTCGCCCGTTTTCTCTCATTTTCGCCTCGGTTTCGCCCGTTTTCTCCCGTTTTCGCCCGGTTTCTCCCGTTTTCGCCCGGTTTCTCATTTCCGTACTACCCCACAATCGTGGTTGATAAAACAATTTCTTAAAGGTTTACTTACCGTTGTTGGTAATATTTTTTTCTGAGGCGATTTCTTTTAAGGGTCAATAAAACATTTTCTGGGCGTTTGCCTATCGCGGGCGGTATGCCAAAGAACTGTTTTCGTATCTCATCGGTAAAACAACTTCTTAAATTTTCCTTTTTTACTGTTAGTCAAATAATTTTATAGGTTTTTTCCTAAAATGGTCAGTGAAACATTTTTCTGAGTATTTCCATACCATGGCCGATAAAACAATTAACTGAGTACCTAGGTGGGTCAAAGATTTTTTTTTTTTTGGGTGGGGGGAAGGGTGAGTGTACCAGCTCTGCAATTCGTAAAATATGCTATTGTCGAAAATATATATACGTAATATATATATATATATATATATATATATATATATATATATATGTGTGTGTGTGTGTGTGTGTGTGTGTGTATGTGTGTGTGTGTGTGTGTGTGTGTGTGTGTGTGTGAATGAAGGAAAATAACAGCATTAGTAATCAGCAAACCTGTATTTGAAAATATAGAGCTCAATTTTCAATTAATTTTCAACTATAATATAAAATCTTTGTCATGTAAATATATCAAAATAACGCATAATATCATCAATAACTCAACAGACTTATGACACTCCAGAACCTCTTCAAAATTTCCACCTATCCCATTCCCTCTTCTTCATCTCCTCTCCCTGAAAATTAACTCTAAGCAGCAGTAGTAAATTACACTGGACGTATTCGGAACTATAACTATAGTTACAATCACTTCATACATAAGTTGATAACATTAAGTTAGATCAAAATATCATGAACACACATGTCATTAGTGTTTAAACCTTATAACTATATCCATTCATTTCTCAGCTCTATATAAGTTGCAAAGGTAACAAGAAGGGGAACTTGGGCTATCAATTAAGGGACCACATCTGACTAGGGGAACACAGGCCATCCCTGGTCCCCCATAGCGACGCCACTGCTGAATTCTTCCCCGTCGTGGTCGGTGAGACTTTTTCATGAGTATTCCCCATTCGTGTTAGGTAAGACGTTCTAAGTATTTTCCTTGTCGAGATCGATCTTAAAATAATACCGAATGTTTTCTTATCGGTCTCTTAGAAAATTCCTCAAATATTTCGAAATCATATCGCGGTTGGTAACTGTAGGTAAATCAAATATTTTGTTTTCTATTTAAATAAATATTTCAACTTTATTACAAAAGCAGACTCTGGATTATTTCCTGACCATACAGAATAAGATTACAGATATGCGGAGTTTTTTTTTTATCATATTTATCACTATTGTATAAAGCAGATTTCTAGCCTTGCTACGGCTGAAAGGAAATGTTTATTCCAGATCCATATTATTGTATAGTATGTTGTTTAGAATAAAAACTCAGACGTGGTTACATTGTACCTAGTACTGGCAGTTGAGAAATAATACAGAAGCTTACTGTGAGTCAACGATTTCTCTCTCTCTCTCTCTCTCTCTCTCTCTCTCTCTCTCTCTCTCTCTCTCTCTCCGTTAAAGTTCAAGCTTGCACATGAAAATTATTTTGTACTGAAAAGCAAAATGTATCAGTGGACGAAGTAAGAACATCTAGTGATGTCTGTTTTCCTGAAATTATTTTTATGACTAAAAATATTTGCAGTTTTTTACCCAGTTTTTATATTTCAAAGGTAATATGGCAGACAAGGACATCAATACACAGCAAGATCTCTCATTTTTGAGAATCCTATCTCATCCAGAAATGCGTACCGACACATCAAATCTCATCTAGTTTGAAATTATTTGTGAAACATCTTTTCAAAAGACTAGGTCTGTATGTTTGAGAGAGAGAGAGAGAGAGAGAGAGAGAGAGAGAGAGAGAGAGAGAGAGAGAGAGAGAGAGAGAGAGAGAGAGAGAGAGAGTTGTTTTATATTTTAGGTGCCACAGTTTTTGGATTCGGGAGCGATAGTTCATAATAAACCAGTGCTATGGAGTTCTTAATGGATACAAAGGTTCAAACTATAAATTCATTAGCTGTGTCAAGAGTGACATATTAATGGGGATTCTTAGGCCAGTCACGAATAGAGAAGACTTTCTCTCTCGATTCTTCCATTCTCCACCCATCGCCCCTCTCCTATATTTTCTCCCTTCATCCCGCCTCTTCTCGCTCGTCTCTCTCTCTCTCTCTCTCTCTCTCTTCTCTCTCTCTCTCTCTCTCTGAGAAATTATACGTGAAAGTTCAAGGTTTATGGTAAATGATGCGAATACTAAGACGTGCAGGGTATATTGAACTAATAAAAAAACAGGTACGTTATATCTCGAATAGTTGCTGTTCAATGTATTCCATTCTCTTTTCTAATTTCTATTTAAAACTAGGATTGATTTTGTTACATTTCATTTTCACATACTAGCAACCTTTTATTTCTTTTTCTGGCTTGTATGTCGTAGTACATGTGAAACTGAGCTTAAGTTTTACGTAAATACATAGGAGATGAACAATGCCTGTCTGTCCCGAATAAAAAAAAAATAAATAAAAAAAGTACAACACATTATAGCTTCACTGGAAAGACAGACCATTACCGAATCTGACTGATCAGCTCTAAAACTGATACAACAGCCGCCGCACCCAACAATAAGTAATGTGCGATGACATTTCCCGATTTAATGGTATACATTAGAAATTTAATGAATACGTTTTCCCTGACATTTTCTCCTAAATATGAATATTTCCAGTGAACGTTATTTACCGTTAGCACCATGAAGCAACATGTTAAGCGTAATGATTCATCTTTATCTAACTTTAGGTTTTGGAATAGTTTAATGCCAGTCATTTGGTGCTTTTAACTGAAGCATCATATACAGCCATTGACTTCTCTTTCATTAACATCAAAAGGAAAACTTGAGGTATATAAAATAGGATTAAGTCCATGGGAAATATTTCCTGAAACTGTGAACTCTTTCTGTCTCCAGCAGGTTGTAAAACGCAGAACATGACGTGCGCTCAAAACTTTCTTGGATATGCGCGGAGAGAAGAATATTACCTAAGCCATATGCTTGTAACTGTATTATACACCAACTTAAAGGACTACACAAGAACCCACTTGTTTGTTAGTAATACATTGCAGTTAGGGCCATTCGTATAACAATAGATGGAGGCAAAATTAAGAACGAGGAAAGCCGCGATTCAGTAGCTGCAAAAGAACGATATGACCCTTCAGCTAATCTATGAAGACTAAGGAATCCCCTTCCCATTCTTCCATTACGAAGTGGGCTATAGGATGACCCCATGTCCTGATAAAATTCTGCTTGAGCAGGAATTCCAGTGATTTTTTTTATCTTGGTTTTTTCACGAAATTACTCGTACGTGCAAATTACATACAATTATATTGAATGATTCCGTTTATTTACCAGTGTTAAGTAAAGTGAAGCATGCTTAAAGTTGCTATATCACCTCTGCTATTGTCTTTTGCACTGAATTCTGTAAATAAGCTAATTCTGAAGAATCTAAATTGATAACTGTACCATAAGACATGATCGCCCTCTGGTGAGCAACTAGACATCTCCATAGGTCTGTTATTGAAATTATCAATGAACCTCCAAAAAGCCGATATATACCATATGCCGCTGGGATTGCGTCGTAAAGATCTCCGATGATTAATATTTCATTTCTCTCCTGCCAGTATCCTTAAAAAACATGACCACACGAATAGATGTTTATTTTTGTCAAGGACGGTATTACGCTCTCACGTGATATAGGACGGTATGTTCATGTCTGTAGTTAATTGCCATAAGAATTCTGTAGCTTCCAAACATGATTTATTCTCCTTAAAAACAAGAAATATTCTATCATCATAACTGATGATTTATCTTTCATTTATACCAAAAGGTAAGATAAAAAAAAATATATCTTTTTAGGTAAGCATCACTTCCGCATAAAAGAAATATCATGAAAAATTTCTTGCTTTACAGCCACAACCCATTATTTGATTATTATATAATTTAGAAATTCCGATTTCTCAATCACTGGCTTTCGATGATTAAAAAGGTTTTCTTGAAACCCAGTTGAGACGCTAATTGGATCCGGTATCTTTCATCTTTACGAAACGCGACTGACTCGAGGTTCACGAAACTCAAGATTTCCATTTGTTGCAGTTCCAAGCAATGACCTTTTTTTTTTTTAAGTTTTACGTTTGAGGGAATAAGTTAATTTTCACTGCCAGATTGTTTGAGGATGATTTTACTTTAAAACATTATCTCGAGATTTTACTAATTCCTCATTCATCATATATCGAAGTAAGGGATGCTATAAAATAAGAATTCTAATGAAGAATTCAACGATTTACAAAAATAATTGTTACAGTTAATTATTAAATATATCGTACCGATGCTTTTTATAATATCTGTAATAATAAAATTCGAGTGGATCTTTCTTGTTTGTCCGCCCCGGGTAAGGGCGGAGTACTCCCTCTTTATATAGCAATATGGCTTCTGTTGTTGTTTACTACAACGACTGTACACTATAGATTCTAAATAAACTTTATCCTTTTTTATATTTTCCAAGATGGAGAGTTTATATATATATATATATATATATATATATATATATATATATATATATATATATATATGTATGTATGTATGTATAACTGAATCGCAAAAGTTTTGAACATGATAAATGCATAAATAAAGGTATAAGCCATGCAGGAAGGGTGAAACACTGGAGTAGCTACAAGACCTTTCGTCTCAACGTCCTTTATTTAGCAGACTGACTGACATACATGAGAAGCAGAGAGAACAAGGAAGGGTCGTAAAGTTACAGATAGGGATTATAAGGAGAAAGTACCCAGAATCCAACACACCTGGATAATTAGTAACCCTCCTAAACGAACATAAACATAGGTAGAATTTAAGAACAAAAAGATCAAGTCTAATTGCTCAGACACAGGGACAAGACAATTAAAGGAATATTCAGGGCGGCAACTGACCACATTCAAGCCTTTGGTAAACAAAAACTTATTCACAAAACATATTAAACATACATATACAAAGAAAATATAAGGCAACTAATTTATATGTAAGTCTTTGATTGTATCTTTGATGTCATTCCTAAACATGTTACAAATACAAGGGTCTAAATGAAACAGGCCACAACTAATATTAGAATTGTAGTGGGAAGTAAGTTGTATAATGGCAGATTCTAAAAGATTTTGTGATAAGACATCTTTTGATCTTGCAATTACAGAAATACCAATTAAATATATCCGGCGGTTGTTTTCACTTAAATGAATGAATATTGCATTGGCTATTTGCCCAGTTTTGACAGAATATTTATGCTGTTTGAGTCTTACTTCTAAGACCTTGCTAGACTGCCCGACATAAAATGAGGGGCAGTCCATACATGGCATTTTATATATCATGTTATTGCTTTCCCTGGGGCCTTTTTGATTAACAATTCTTTCTGTGTGTTATTATACGAAAAAACGAGGTTGACCTTAAAAGATTTTAACAGTGATATTATGGTTTCAAAACCGTTAAAATAAGGCAAGCTGAGAATGTTCTTGGAAGTTTCTTTCGGAGAAAAGGCCCTAGGGAAAGCAATAACATAATATATAAAATGCCATGTATGGACTGCTCTTCCTTTTATGTCGGGCAGTTTAGCAAGGTCTTAGAAGTGATGCTCAAAAAGCATAAAAGTTCTGTCAAAAATGGGCAAACATCCAATGCAATATTCATTCATCTAAGTGGAAACAACTGCCGGATAAATTGGATTGGTAGTTCATAATTGCAAGATCAAAAGATATCTTATCACGAAATCTTTTAGAATCTGCCATTATACAACTTACTTCCCATTGTAATTCTAATATTAGTCGTGGCCTGTTCCATTTAGATTCTTGTATTTGAAACATGTTTAAGAATGACCTCAAAGATACAATCACAGACTTAAATACAAATTAGTTACCTTATAGATATTTTCTTTGTATATGTATGTTTGATATGTTTTGTGAATAAGTTTTTGTTTACCAAAGGTTTGAATGTGGTCAGTCGCTGCCCTGAATATTCCTTTAATTGTCTTGTCCCTGTGTCTGAGCAGTTGGACTTAATCTTTTTGTTCTTAAATTGTACCCATGTTTATGTTTGTTTGGGAAGGTTAAAAACTCTTCAGGTTTGTTGAATTCTAAGTACTTATCTCCTAATAATCTCTATCTGTAACTTTTACGACCCTTCCTTGTCCTCTTAGTTTCTCATGTATGTTAGTCAGTCTGCTGAGTAAAGGATGCTGAGTCGAAAGATCTTGCAGCTACCTCAGTGTTTCATTTTCCTTCGTGGCTTATATATATATACATATATATATATATATATATATATATTATATATATATATATATATATATATATATGTGTGTGTGTGTGTGTGTGTGTGTGTGTCTGTGTCTGTGTGTGTGTGCGTGTGTGTGTGTGTGTATGTGTGTGTGCGTGTGTGTATAAACTGGGATGTGTAGCACTACAATCTCGAGTGTTTTGGGAAACTTTAAGACATCAGCGAATTATTTGGGTTGTCAGATGGAAAAGCAAAACATTGTCGGACTTCAGAGATGAGAGCGCGAGTGCCATTTGTCCCAGCTGCTGTCATGTGATCGTGACATCAGAAAAATGTAGTTGTGTATGCCTGTTTGTGTGTCAAACAGGGAGTGTTCATGGAAGGTTCCAGAACAATTTAGTAAGTTCGTACATATGAATATCAGAACCATGAGATGACTAGTGTGCGTACGTTTGTAAGTCCATCAGGGCACGTGAAACGTAATATATTCCGATAATAAGGAAATCGGGGCATTAGACTGTAGACTCTTTTAAAGATTACCATCGAATAAAGCCCGAGTGAGACACAGAGAAGATCCGCCAAGAAGGTAATTAGTGAAAAAAGAACTTTGGAAAACATTTGAACTTTTTCAGACGCTCTAAAGAGAGCTAAAGTGGAGTGAAAGCCATCCTATATCTTTATTCCTTTTTATTTTATTTCTTTCACAGATTCATATGGTTTGTCACAACAGAACATCATTGCTCTAATTGATGATTTTGTTTGGGAAAATACTGATGGAGTTTTTGACAATAAGAGTGTGTAACAATTTTTCAATCAAGATGACTATTAGTTAAGTAATTGTTTTTCATAGTTTTGAGATTTTAAACTTATTTCATTTGGTTTTCGTGATAGCTCTTTTTAGGTAATAAAGAGTTGCCAGTGGATGCCAAGGTAGGTTATGTTGCCAATTAGTGATTCCTCTCCTTTTAATTAAAACAGGGTCAACTAGTCCCTTGTAACATACGTACACACACACACACACACACACACACACACACACACACACACACATATATATATATATATATATATATATATATATATATATATATATATATATGTATATTATATATTATATATATTATATAATATATATGTATATATATATATATATATATATATATATATATATATATATATATATATATATATATATATATATATATATATATATATATATATATATATATTATATATATATATATATATATATATATATATATATATATATATATACATATATTATATATATATATATATATATATATATATATATATATATTATATATATATATATATATATATATATATATGGGACAGGTTTCCATTGCACAATAAACATTCAAATTCAACACAGTTCAATGTTCATTATTGACTTGCCACCACCGCGAGACCTCTCTGGCGTGCTGTTTAAAGATCTGTCCTGTTGCCAATTTCCCAAAAACAACTGACACGTGTGTGATAGACCTTTGAATGTTCTTTGAGATAAACCTTGTGGCTATAATTTCAAGATTATAAGGGGTTTTCATTTCCAGGTACTTTCATCTCCTTCCTATATCACCCTACTCTCGATCTCTCTCTCTTCTAAATCTTACAGCTGTCCAAAGTATGAGCTTTTTTTATGGGATAACATAGGCCCTCCATTTGCCTTTTCATCTAGAACATACCCATTTAATTTGTATATGATTGCCTTTTCCCAGCTGTGAAGTTGATGTCTATCTATAGCTGTAAGATGACCAAGAATGAACATATAAGTTTGTGTCAAAGTCACTCTATACTTCAGTCAGTGACGGTTGGCCTTGTGGTCAATGTCTAACAATAGCACGCATGGGTTGGCCTAGCCTGCATCCACCATCTCCTATCCTGGGCTATACAGTAACTCTTACCTGCAAAGAACTGATGAAATCCTGTTGCATGATGTTTTGCATTGAATCCTGTGTTGTTGCATCAGTCCAAATTATATCAGTCATAATTGATCCTATTTTCGTCAAATGTTGGTTAATTGAAACTCATTGCTGATGAGCTTGGTTAGAGTGTATTTCTTCTATATTATGTTTCTGGAATACAATATGGTGGGCTTGTTTGCATACAACAATAACAAAATCTGGAAAATATATCCTTCGATGCTAGCAACAAACAAAACACTCACTTATGTACAAAACATCAGAACATCACATGGTGAATTACAATTTACGCAAGCTTCACCAAAACTACAGAAAAACAATCACTCATCTGCCTCCATATCTAACACCACTTTCCCTTATGAAGGAATAGGTACAACAGCACCATACACCAACACATCATAGCTATCTAAGCGGACTGGAGGAACTCCTTTTTTGTTCCTATCCAACTTGCCCCTATTCCGTGTACCTTTTGACTCTGCATTCTCGACTGCAGGTACTTGTCGTTTTGGCTCCTCACTATTGGCCTCATAGTCCGAGCCGTGACTTAGCAATTGGTCTAAATGCCTCTTATGTACTGTACCTTGTACTTCTATCTCATAATGCAGATCTCACAATTTCTTTTTCACTACTCCAGGTTGCCAATTTCCCTGGTCATTATACATACGTCCCATTGCTGTATCATTCTCTTGGAAATGTCTTACCTTTCCCGTTTTCCATTTGTATATATACCTTGATACTTTCTTCTGCTTGGAAATTGGGAACCATTGAATACATGTTTGTTCTGACTCTTCCTCCCATTATTAAAAAGGATGGAGCTTGTCCTGTTGAAGCATGTTCTGTTGGCCTACACTGCAAAAAATCCTTACTAATATTACTAACTACATTATGTTGAGTAGCACTTCTGCATTTCATGCTGTGCTTTAAAGTCTGCACAAACTTTTCAGCCTCATCATTGGATGAAGAAGGGTAAGGTGAAGAAGTTGTGTGAAATACTATTGGATTTCAAGAAATTGGAAAACTCTTCAGAACAAAATATGCTACCATTGTCTGTGAAAATTGTAGTTGTCATTGGGATTATTTCTGGATATTTGCTATATGCATCTACTAATTTTAAATAATAATGACCCAAGAATGGTCCTGAAAAGTCCAAATGAAGATGTTGCTAGGCTCTCTGAGGGTATTCCCATGGATGCAGTCTAACAGGTTTTGGGTTATTCTGAAATGCACTACAACCCCCGCAATTTTTGCCATATGATTCTATGTCCTTATCAATGTTTGGCCACCTTACAAATAATCTAGCAATCAACTTACTGTAGACTATTCTCAAGTGTTCTGCATGAATTTCTTGTAATACGTGCTGGTGAAGTGATTTAGGAATGACTACTCGAGCACCTCTCGTAATACATGCACTCTCAGTGAAGAATTCTGACCATTTTGACGAAAAATTCTCAAGCTCAATCTGATTAATAATTGTGTAGTGACCTACAACAAAACCCTGTAAGATACGTGATAAAGATTGGATCATGCCTAGTCTTTTAGTGATTTTATTTGCCATTAAAGGAAATAACTAATTATTAATCGCAAAATATTAGATTCATGGTTTCTCGGGGCTTTTCAATTGGAAGTCGAGATAAGGCATCAGCATTACCTATCTGGGTAGTAGAAGTATACTGTAGGTCATATGAATATGCTGCTAATATCACTTGGAACCTAATATAGCCAATAAAGGTTTATGGTCAGTGACCAAAGTGAATTTTTGTCTACTATGCAAGTAGATATGGAACTTTTTTACTCTCAAGGTAAGAGCTAATCCCTCTTTTTCAATCTGACTGTAGTTTCTGTCAGCCTTATTTAAGGCACGTGATGCAAATGCTATGGGTCTTCCATCTCCATCAGGCATAACATGAGCTAATACTGCACCAGTTCCAACTGATGGGGCATCACAAGTCAATTTGACGGGTAAATTTGGCTGAAAATGTGTGAGAAATCTTGGAGACAGTACCTGTCTTAATATTCTCAAATGCCTTCTGGCATTCTTCTGACCATTTGCATTCAACATTTTTCTTGAGTAATTCAAACAATGGAGATGCTACTGTTGCAAGATTAGGAATAAATTTGCTGTAAAAGTCTTGTGGATACCATGCTCATCAATTTTAAATCCTAAGTATTCCACTGATTTGACTAGGAAACTACATTTTCCTGGGTTCTTTTCAGTACAGCTTCTAATTTATCCAACAAATCATCTACATCTTTGCCTGTTGCAAAAATATCATCAACAAAACAAATACATTTCCCATGCCTTTGAAAATCTTATACATGGTCTGGTGCCATAGAGCAGGACTACTTGCTATACCATATGGAAGACACTTAGGTTTACACAATCCTAAGGGTGTGTTTAAGGTACACATCTTTTGAGACTTCTCATCCATCTCTAGTTGAGTGAAAGTTTGTTTTAAATAAATCTTTGCAAATATTTTACAACCACCCATGGCTGCAAACATATCAATGGGCTTTGGTAAAAAATGCTGTTTAACTTGCAATTAAGGGTTTACAGTGATTTTATAATCCCCACAAATCCTAATACTGTTATCTCCCTTGACTACAGGTACTAAAGGAGTAGCCCAGTCTGAATATGTAACTTTTTCTTAAGCGTTACTTGCTTTTAACCTCCTTATATCTTGTTCAACTAAAGGTTTCAGAGCATAAGGAATCTGTATGGTTGCAAGAAATTTTGGTGTAATATAAAGCTTAAAAATTAATGATACTGTTACATTCTTAACTTTACCTAATTCCTTTTCAAATACTTCTTTGTATTATCTAATAAATGCTAATTTGTGAGATTTTTTACTGGTCTCTCTAACTTGATTCAACTTAATTAACTGTGGTCAGTCTAACTTTATAATTTTCAACCAGTCTAAACCTAGCAAGGCTCGTCTTTTCCCAATGACTACTATTAAAGGAAGATTGTCATACTACTTCACTTAATACAGTGAATTAACTGTAGTTAATCCCTTTGAAACTATATTTGTATTGTTGTAATCTCTCGAAATAGTCTTGCTGGGAAACAAGGTCAGGTTAGGTATTTACTGAAGTTACTCTGAAATAACTGAAATATCTGCTGCAGTGTCAACTTGCATGAGAGCATTAGTTCCATTCAAGGACAAATTAACTAAAATACAATTACTTCCTTTGTGAAGAGAATTAATCTTGAAGACAAAGTCATCAAATGCCTCTCCTTGAGTCTGTGAAACATTGGTCGTGCGTTTTATAGATTTATCGTTCATGTCGGACTTACAGATTTTTGAAAAAGGACCATGTTTAGAACATTTCTTACATACTTTGCCAGTGACAGGACATTTATAATACTCCATTTCAGTATGACCTATACCTCCACACCTTTGACAGAACTCATTGGATTTGTGCTTATTTATAGGAACACTGCTGGGACCATTGTGGGTCCTCAGATTACTACCACCTTGAACTGGGAAACACTTGTTACGGCTGTTTTGCTTAGCATACCTTGGAATGTTACTGTACCCATTTTGATTATAATTTTGGGAAAATCTTTGCTGAACAATATTTGAGCTAGAGCCAGTTTGCTCCTTAGGCCTGTCTTTCTGAAATGTATTCTTACTCTTATAATGACTTACTGCTGCTACCTCTTTTACAACATTTCCATTTTTGTTTGGCCTATTCTCAATAACACTAGCATGTGAATTAGCAATTTCCATGGACCTAGCTATGGTGAGTAATTTACCTAATGTCAAATCATCTGTTTCCTACAACTTCCTTCTCAAATTAGGAGATGCACATTTTTCTATTACTTGATCAATAATAATATCCTCCGTGTCAGTGAATTCACAGGTTATAGCTAACTTTCCCAATTTTGTGACAAACACGACAGTACTTTCATTTACTTCTTGGCTTACCTGCTTGAACTTAAACGTAGCATACTGTTTATTCTCCTTCGGTATAAAATAATTGTCTAGTGCCCTCAAGGCATCTTCTAGGGTGCCCGTTGGCAGTGGAAGTGTTTCTATTACCTCCTGAATGTCCATGCCCTTTACATGGATAAGTAGAGCTTTACGTTGAGCAATGTTGGGGACGCCTGTTGCCGTGATGTAGCATATCAAACGCTTTCCTCGAGCATTACCATTGCTGTGCAATGTTAGCGGAGTATTGAAAGCTGCAGGTTGAGGTTGGTCGACGTCTAACGGCATAATGAATGTGTGATGATTAGGCTGTGTAGCTTCTGTGACCTCAATGATGATACATTGATATCCCTAGTCACCAATGACGGATGGCCTTGTAGTCAATGTCTAACAATACCACACATGGGTTGGCATAGCCTACATCCACCATCTCCTATCCTGGGCTATACAGTAACTCTTACCTGGAAGGAAGTGATATAATCCTGTTACATGATGTTATACATTGAGTCCTGTATTGTTGTATCAATCCCAATTATATCCATCATGATTGATCTCATTTTTGTCGCCAATGACGGATGACCTTGTGGTCAATGTCTAACAATGGCATGCGTAGGTTGGCCAAGCCTGCATCCACCATCTCCTATCCTGGGCTATACAGTAACCCTTATCTGCAAAGAACTGATGTAATCCTGTTGCATGATGTTGTTCATTGAATCCAGTGTTGTTGTATCAGTCCCAATTATATCCATCATAATTTATCACATTTCGTTGAATTTTGGTTAATTTGAAACTCATCGCTGACGAGCTTGGTTAGCGTGTATTTCTTCCATGTTCATTTACTGGAATATAATATGCGGGCTCGTTTACATGCTCACAACAAGAACAAAATCTGGAAAATACAGCCTTCGTTGTTAGAAACAAACAAAACACTCACTTATATACAAAGCACCAGAACATTACATGGTGAATTACAATTGAGACAAGTATTCACCAAAACTACAGAAAAACAATTACTCTTCTGCTTACATATCTAACAGTCAGGCCAAAACTTTGTTGCCACATCGTATTCTAGCAATATTCAGTCATTGTTTCCTATCTGATGTTTTGTCAGAGAGGGAGAGATATCTGTCTGTATATAATTGTTTATTTTCTCACCCGTCAAACTTACTCTCTTATGTTTTATTTCATATTTCCTTGCTCACCAATTTATTCTATACCTACGATATTAAGAAATCAAGATATTTGTAGAAAGGAGAAATGCCTCCAGACATATACTGTGACCACCAAAAGTGCCCCCCTAAGAGAATTTAAGCGGCTTATCCGTGGATTTAAATGCACGTGGAGCTGTTTGCAATATTGGCAACAACACCAAAATGAGATGCCATGCTGATAGAAAATCTAATTCCGTTTCTTGCTATTGCATATAAAGTCCTTTATCGATAGTGAACCTATGTAATTTATTTAGAATTCTGTGCCGTAACAGAAAGATGATATTTGATATCTGTAATAGGAGAAATGGTTTTATCTCTCTGTTGCTATAAATTTGGCAGATAAGCAGAGATTAAACACACATGGGAGGACCCAAACAGCCCCGCCAGAGAAGTATGGACATTTTGGAAATACTATAATGGCTACGAAATCCACATTGGGTGGAATTGAGCCAATAAATTAATGCGTGCAAAAAGATTCAAGGGGGTCAAACAAATACTGAGATAACCACTTAATATTCAATACATAAACATTAGACAGAAATGACACCTGAACCTCTTGATACATAAGTAACCAAAAACACAAAAATCCTTACATATAATAAACAAAAACACACATATACTATTAATGAGAAAAACTGTACATCCACACTTACACAGGGGTCCTCGAAAGTATAAGAGAAAGATACAAAAATTAATAACCTGACTCATATATGCTACCCAAACCACACAAATACGGGCTTAATATATATTGCTGTGATCTCCTCAAGATGTTATGCAAGGCTTGCTACGTCACATGTATTAAGCCCCACGTCTGGAGCAAAACCTGGGTAGGTTGGAATGATAAAGCCCAGACAACAATATTTCCCAACTAGGTGTGATCAAAACCTGATGACCTTGGTAGTCTAACCAAGCTAATGGTGATGATGGTTGTAAAGCAAACCCTCCAGGGATCCAGAAGGATGGCATAATCATCAGGACTTGCAATCACTCCTACAGGGAAGGTAATCAAGAATAATAACAAGACGCAATGGCAGCAAAGTACATGGAAACAGCCGGCCATCCAATGCCGCCCAACACGACTCAAAACAGATTCCTTGTCCGTCTTTTCAAGAAACAGACGTAAACTTGCTGAGGAGGGTAGGGGACGGCAGTACCAAGGCACTGTCACTCAAAAAGAGAGAAGAAAAATGTAAGTGCTTGTTTAAATAAAACAAGCTGGTGAGGAGCATACTCAACGTGCTTACAAACACTACCTTAAATACTAAAATAACAAGAATTCAATTAAATATATGTGATTAAATAAACTAACAAGGCCCACATACTGACTATATATATATATATATATATATATATATATATATATATATATATATAATATATATATATGTATATATGCATGTATATATATAATATTTATATATATATATATATATATATATATATATATTATATATATATATATATATCTATATATATATATATCTCGTATATATATATATATATATATATATATATAGATATATATAAATATATATATATATATATATATATATATATATATATATATGTGTGTGTGTGTGTGTATATATAAATATATATGTGTTTGTGTGTGTGTGTGTAAAGGCTAAATTACTATTGTAACCATATCATAAAAGAAAAAAAGAAAAATAATCGCTTAGGGACGACTTCAGAATGAAGCAATTTAGGTAAACTCAGAGGTTTAGATGAATTATATGTATAGTTTACTGCTTTATTAGTTACTCTGGGTTACACGTGAGGGGTGTTAAAGAACACTCGGGTTTGTAAGTAAGAGGAATGTAGCAAGGCTATACTCACTACAAGCAGAACTTGGAAGGCGGGAAATGCTCAGTCTTGAGGGGGGTGGGGGGGAGAGGGAAACAGCAGAGCGGTTTGCATCGAATCCCTGAGACACACATCACAGGAGTACACTTCCCTCAACAAGGCACGTATTAGATTATCTGTAAGTACATTTGCAATGCGACATAACTTCACTTGCCACAAACACTTCTACTTGGCTTACGTTACTGAGAAATCACAGGGGTGTATAATAATGGGTTTACTCTCTAGATAGAGTCTTTCTTTCCTAGAGCATGAGGTTGGATAAAGGTAAGGCGAACACTCTTCTCCTCTGATAGCCAGGTTTCTTGCATAGAACTATGTGTAACATGCGATTCTTAATCTATGGACATCTGTATTGTTATTGGATTCATTTAGTCAGTTATTGTGTCGAAATGTTAATTGTTGTCGTGGTATTGATATCAGCTAGAATTTGTGTTAATATTCCAAGTGATTTATCTTAAAATTCGTGGTTGAGGTACTTGTAAAATATCAGTGTGTGATTAGCACGCGATAGCTAGGAATGTAGAGTTGTAATAGCGGGATCTTGACTTCATTGTCGTTGTAGTGAGCTAATTCTCGATAGGAAGTCATTGTTTAACATGTTTCATAGCTTATTTTTGTATAAAAACTAAAAAGACCTTCGTATCTCTCCAATCCCTCACTTGAGTAGTAGCAGTTTCGTCATCAGATTTTGCTATTGGTTCATAACATCAGAGCCTAGAACTAAAATAAGTCGCCCTAAAACGCAACAGTAGTAGAAATAGAATTGATTGACTGCCTTGAGCCATTACTTCATACATTACCTTGTAACTGGATTCGTCCTTCGCCAATGGTGGCAGTGATCGAGGGCACATAATGGAAAGTAAAGTAACATGTGTCGTCATCCCAAGGAATGGATGGAGGAAGGGGGCCGGTCAGGTGAGATAAGTGATCCCTGGGATGGCTGGCAAGCGTCTGAGATCGGGTCCTTGTTTGGTGTTGTTGAAGATTATGCCAGCCTTGTGCTGGCACGGGCTCTTGCTCCTAGAGCAGCCCGTAACTGGATTATCTCTTAGGTTACAAAAACAGTGCTTTTGGCGGATTGGGTCCTTCTGTTGCAGTCTTTTTTTATTACCTCAGCCAGGTAGAAGCCACGCATGAATCCGGGGTCTTTCCCCTCCTAGTTCCTGGATCAGCATAGTTTCCATGTGGCCAAGATGGTGGCTGCTGAATCTTCTGATGGTCAGGGTCAGGTTGGTCGGTACCTGTGGAAGCAATAGACAAAAGCAGTCTATCGGGAAGGAACAGCTGTGAATCATAGTGAGAACGTATCATAGAGGTAGTGGAAGGGCACTGCTGTGGCTAACTGTTTATGGGGTTTCAATTAAAATAAATTTATAAATTTATTGTTAGTTATTTGAGCTTGGTGGTGCTATAATTTAGAACAATATATATATATATATATACATATATATATATATATATATATATATATATATATATATATATATATATATATATATATATATATATATATATATATATATATATATATATATATCCTATATATATATATATATATATATACATATATACATATACATATATATATATATATATATATATATATATATATATATATATATATATATATATATATATAAAATGTTATGTTACGACCTCGAGGAGGTCACCGATTACACGTAAAAACTACCTCTACGAGGTATTCTGGTAACAATGGTGACCCTGACAGGAGCATCCCCCCCCTCTATCTCGACGGAGTATCGAAGTATTCTCTCTCTCGTTCTCTCCCACCTACCTCTCTCTCGTTCTTTCCCCCCTACCTCTCTCTTTCCCTCTCTCTCTCTCTCTCTCCCCACTCTCTCTCCCTCCTCTCTCTCTCTCTCTCTCTCTCTCTCTCTCTCGACAACCTCATCCGGAATTATCAAGCATACACTTTATTTATAAAGAACAAATAATTAAGTAAGTCAAATTCTGACACTTTTGCTTCTAGATACAAAATTATGAAAACTGTAAATAATGTACCCACATAAAAATGATAATTCAAAAATAGAAAACCAAAATAACACTGGGGATTGGACAACAAAACCTTCCACATTCCTTTCTCTCCAATAACTAAACATCAGTCAAAGATTTACAGTTCATTATAATTTGCCCATAAAAAAAAAATACACTCTTGAAAATCATAGCCTCAAGTATCCACCCGCTCCCCCCTTTTTTTTTAGATTACCAGATCCATCCGAGAAAGAAGGAATCCCACATAAATAAATTGCAAATTAAAAAATAATATTAAATTTTCCTGGAACAAAAGTCACATATTGAAAGATAGCACAATTTTCTTTTTAACTAATGTTCAATAGGTAAAGATAAAGATACACTTGGGCATGAATGTGAGTATGCTTACCCTTTCAGCAGCACATAAAATCCATATCCATGCCGACAGCGATAAGCGGCCACCATGTACCCAATTAACCCTCATCTTTCATATCATATGGCGGAACAGACTCTCCCGCACTTATGTACGTACAGTTAACAGTCCCACCCATGAGATCTGATCAAAACCAGATCAGAAGTGTATATACTTCCGCCCCTACACAAACACAGGTGATCTCTACGACCTTGGTCACGTATGCACGAGTGAGCAGGGTTTACATCTTCGGCGGACCCCACCATCTCCAAAAGTAATGAATCCTTCCTTGATTACGAAATCTTGCTTGTTTCCGCGAGAGCCCGTGATGACGACTACATTTCGAAAAATGAAGCATCAACAAAGATGTTTCGACCCACTTACTTTTCCGATCTCCTGAACTGAGATCCTGCTATCATTTACACAGTGCAACAAAATTGACTTTGCACCTGCATAATTGCTGAATAATAACATTTTTGGCAAATGACACAAACTACTGACTTCATATATTCATAACAGCACTCGTATATTTATAATACCAATTTCACACACACACACACACACACACACATATATAATATATATATATATATATATATATATATATATATATATATATATATATATATATAATATAAATATTATATATATATATATATACCATATATATATATATATATATCGAGCTACAATGTCCTTTAATATCTAATTCGCTCTACCTCGGAATTAATATATTTTCATATATGCTTAACCGAAGGGGAATTTTTGTTTTTTACTCGATAATAGATTTGCCTGGACCAGGGCGCGAACCTATGGATCCTTTCAAACCCAGGAACGTCAGTGAAGCTTTACCTACTACACCACCGCGAGAGGCTAAAAGTTCATGTCGCCTCTCACCCTCATATACCCTTTCGCGCGCAGGTAATTAGTGGTTTGGAGACAACATCAACCCACCTCGACTCCGGTAGTTGTTTGTAGTGCTTTTGACAGCACGTAACCAATCTATAAGTCATATCACATTTTCTGTGATTCATATACATATATGTATATGAATCACGGAAAATGTGATATGACTTATATATATATATATATATATATATATATTTATATATATATATATATTATATATATATATATATATATATATATATATATATATATATATATATATATATATATATATATATATATATATATATATATATATATATATGTGTGTGTGTGTGTGTTGTGTGTGTGTGTGTGTGTGTGTGCATTCAACATTCAGCCTGTTCTACGAAAGCGGTGCTCCTAAGACAAAAAAACAAAAAAATAACGATCCCTGTCAAATTCTCACTCTAACTGCAAACTGCTAAATCATGGATTAACCTCCTGTTCAAAAGACTTTCTAAAAATACCTTCTCATTAATTATAAATACAGATGAAGAGTTCAAGTCCTGAGCAACAACACCATTGAACCCATCAACAGAAAGCTATATCAAACAGATAAGCGGTTACAAAAATACCATTAGGAATAAAACGGTTAAAAACAAAAAGTCGTTAGTGGTTGGGGGCGGAGGTGCATATATTATGGCAGCGGGT
>NC_061100.1:54052810-54060310 GCF_015104395.2 Macrobrachium nipponense
GCCCCTCTTTCATCTCGTGAGCGCTTGTTCAAAAAATGACGACGGCCAGCGGAGCAACATTCCCCCCTCACCAAGGAGAGAAAGGGGAAGGTGGGGTGGAGGAGGTGTCGGGAGGACCCCCACGACTTACCCACAGCCACCGGGTGTCCAAAACAACAATTAACCGTGTCCCCAGGTAGGACAAGGGACGCCTTGTCGGGGGGGAGGGGAGTTTAAGAATCAGCCAACCCCTCGAGAAGTAGTGGATAGCCCTTCCCCACCCGTCGCTGCCCATGCCAGGTCGTTCAGGGTGCCAGGAGAAAAGTTAAGGCAAGAGCCTATCTCCCACCTTCAATCTACGAAGGAAGCCGTGGTGTCAATCGTGCAAACATGTCAATCGTGCAAGTGTGTCTCTGTTAGAAGAACACCTGGTGACAGGATCGGTGCAGCCAATGAAAGGTCCTTTAGTTTTAAGTTCTGCAGGTGGTCATCGGATGGTAACCCAGAGGGCTGTGAGGCAACAGGTAACCATCGATGGGCGAGTGGTGACACATACCTTTTATGTAGTTCCAGCATTACAAGTAGAAGGAATTTCAGTTATTTTTGGGATTGATTTTGTGGATATGAACAAAATAATAGTGGCTGGCACAGCCGGGAAAGGGATCGAGGTATGTTTAAAGGGACAACGAATCCCCACAGAGCGGGAGAGACCGAGGTGCCTACGAGTCTCCCTTAGGTCGAAGGGAGCTGGGGGAAAAGTAACCGCTGCCCCAGAGGCGGGAGATGTGGCACCACCCCGGACCCTCTCATCCCTCGCCGTGACACCCTCACGGAGCATACCGGAAGGCACTTTAGTTATGATCAGACCCCATAACAAATGGGACGATTTTATCATTCCGGGTCTGAGTGAGGTAATACAGGGCGAAGTTAATCTGCCAATTATGAATGTCAGTGACCAGCGTATCGTACTAGACAGCGAGTCAATATGCGACCTTGAACCTTGTGAAATAGCAGATGCTTCTTACATTCTCGCGACCTTGGGTAGCACATGTCGAGGTCGCAGTGAGGAATGTCTTAGTAGACTCCTCCGGATAGCTGGTGGGTCTACCCCTGTTACTTATCAGAATATTGTCAAGGAAATCGTAGAAGGTTATCAAGATGGAATCGCGATTGGCAACGAAACCCCAGGCAGAGTAAATAGTTTTCCTTTTGTTATAGAAACCGGGGGTCATCCACCCATAAGATCTAAGCCTTATAGAATACCAGTTTGTTATCAGCAGGAAGACGAGATGAATAAATTAAGGGAACAAGGGACAATTAAAGAAAGTGAATCCCCCTGAGCCTCGCCAATCGTGATAGTTAAAAAGAAGGATGGTTCTCTTAGGCTATGTGTTGATTATAGAAAGTTGAATAGTATCACAAAAGAAAATGCATTCCCATTGCTCTCTATCGATAATAAATTCTCCACCACATTAGATTTAAAGTCAGGGTATCATCAAATACCTATAGACGAGAGTAGCAAGGAAAAGACAGCCTTTATAGCTAATGATCAATTGTTTGAATATAATTACCTCCCTTTTGGGGTAAAGAATGCTCCTGCTCATTTTTCATGTGTTATGATGTCCGTATTAGCTCCGCTATTAGGACATAGCGTGTTTGTTTATTTAGATGACATAATCATAATAGTGGCTACAGTAGAAGAACACAAGAAGAACATTATTGAAGTTTTCAAAGCTTTAAAGCGACAGGGGATGAAAATTAATCTAACCAAATGTAAATTCTTCCAGCAAGAAGTTGAATTTTTGGGGCACATCGTAACATCTGAAGGCCTTAAGCCTTGTGCCGATAAAGTAGCAGCAATTAGAGAATTTCCCCGACCGAAGAATGCAAAGGAAGTAGCCAGTTTCGTCATTGAGAAAGCAGAAAGATTTTCATTGGGAACGGGAGGAAGAAATGGCTTTTCAAGAACTAAAGATTTCACTCACTAGTAATGAACTATTAGCTTGTCCAAAGTTCGATCGAGCATTTGTAGTGTAACCACTGACGCGAGCAGTATAGCTATCGGGGTAGTGATTTCTCAAGTTGACGATGCAGGAAATGAAAAGCCGATTTGTTTTGCATCACGAGCATTGAAAGGAGCAGAGAAGAATTACAGTACCTTCGATAGAGAGCCATTGGCTATTCTATGGATGCTGGAGAGACATCGCTACTTTTTACTGGGGCATAAAGTCAATATTAACACAGATCATCGTCCACTGGGAGATTTATTCAAGAAAGGGGATTTGACCACTCGACAGGCTCGTTGGATAGAACGGCTGTTAGAGTTTGATATTGTGGGAATTGAACATATAGCAGGGAAAACAAATTAAGTAGCGGATGCCCTCACCAGAAGTGCCATAATGGGAGTTACAACTCGAGCAGCAAAGAGAGAGGAACAACGACGGAAGAAGCAGTTGCATGAGTCAGAGGCAGCCGATGTGGAAAACGGGAATAACTCGGGAACTCCAGAGTTAAGGAGAGAGAGAAGGGAAACGAGTCGTAGGAGCGAAAGGACTGATCCTCCTACGGGGTCAGCAAGCGAATGCCCTGGGAGTGAAAATGAGTGTGTGATTGATTTGTGTGGTTGGAGTGTTGGAGAGGTGATAAAGGGTCAGAAGTCCGAGCCATGGATCGGGCAGGTTAGGGCTTGTGTAAGGGGTGCGAGTAACGAGTTTCGCAATTTCCTAAAGGTGCTCAGAAGTATGTTCTTCATTGAAGGAGATATTTTGTTTTGTAAATATGAGAAGAGACCGGGCGATATCCGATCTCGCGTCGTCGTTCCTCCCTCTTTGGTAGAGGAAGCCATCCACATGATACATGTAAGTGCTTATGCAGGACATATAGGTATAGAAAGGTCCCTCAGGAGGCCACGGGAATCCTTTTTTTGGTTAGGGATGAGAACAGACATTACAAAATCTATCAGCCAGTGCCACATGTAATACCATGAAAAACCACAAACACTATTCCAAAGGCTCGCATGTGGCCAGTAGAGCCAATTAAATTTAACAGAGTGCTTATCGATGTCGTAGGACCCTTCCCTCCTGGAGACGGGCAGTTCAAATATGTATGTGTGATGGTGGATGAGTTCACACGTTATACGTACACCTATGCAATGGTGGATAAGACTGCAACATCGGTTGCCAGAGCTTTGTGTTCATTCATAACGAAATTCAGCTGTCCTCATACTCTAATCAGTGATAATGTGCTTGAATTTGTTAATGAAGTGATAAAAGAGCTGACAAAATTATTTAATGTGGAACATTTCACGATCACATCCTACCGGCCTTCAGCCAATGGGTTGGTTGAATCCCATAATAGAGGATTGACAAATATTTTGAAATATTTAGTGGCAGACAGTCCTAATCAGTGGGCAGAGATGTTGGAAATGACGGCATTTGCACTTAATACTGCGTATAACAGCTCCATAAGAGATACCCCGTATTTTTTAGTGTATGGACAGGACCCTTCATAAACATATACTGTGATCATGGACCCTAGAACTTTACAGTTATATAGTGTCGAGCAATACCGGGTGATGTTCTGTAACCTAACCCGAAGAGTATTTTAGATAACGCAGAAACTTCTGTTGAAGGCAAATGAAAAGTATCAGACGCAATATGATCAGCGATTCCGCACGCAAACGTCTAAGATACAAATAGGGGACAAGATCTATTTGCAAAAACTGCAACCGAAGAAACATAAACTTGAGCCCGCCTATTTAGGTCCGTACCGTGTGAAAGAAATTAAAAACGGCACTGCAGTGATAAAGCATATTAGGACCGGTGCCCAGGGCGAGTACCACTTATCACACATGCATTCCGTCAGAGAAGATGTCCTGATGTGGCATCTGAACCAACCGGTACCCCCATTTCCGGGACTGCCTGGTTACCTGGGAGAGGAGATTGAAGATGATATACAAGCATGTCTAGGGATCATTAACGGTGCGCCCGACGTGCATACAGACGAAGGTCGCAAATATTGGTGTCATGTTCTGAAGTATGAACATTATTCTAAACGTATCTTTGCACCAACCTGCCGTGTCCCTTTTTAATCTTTTATTTTGATTTTGTGATGATACCTTTTCATGCATAAATTGAGACAAATCATACTTTCTATTTCCTTATTGTGTTTGTACAAGTTCTTTGGTCTTGATGATTGATAGTAATCCGTTTATTTTATGACTTTTTTTCTAACTACAGGTTTTTGTACTAACTGTTTATTTTATTATTTTTTGAACTGCAGGTTTTTGTGCTCCAATGTAAAGAAGAATGTAATGTGTCTAATGTGGTGATATAAAATTTATTATTTCATTGATTCTTGCATAATTTCTTTTTCATTAAAGAACATGTTTACAATGTGATGCGTGGCATTCAGAACAGACTGTAAATTGCCAATTGTAAGCACGCAATTTGACCCTGGCTTGCTAAGTTTAGTTTTTATTCTGCAAGAATTATTAATAACGTTTCTAATAACATTTCGATCGGTAAGGTACTCGAATAACAGTGCACAAATGATAGAGTACTAAAACAAGGAAAAAATGCATAAAATAAATAAAGAAAAAATAGTGTTATGAGTTCTGTGAGACGCAGAACTTGTGGGGGGAGTGGTGAACTGATCTGTATAGAAAATTCATGTGTGAGACATAACGGAAAATCTACTAAATGTGTTGTACGTTTTGTGTGGATCAGAGAGTAACGATCAGATAGATATCGCTGATTCATCGAATGCCCATATGATCGTTGGTGGCGTGGCGTGGGTGATTCAAATGAGTGCCATACATCGAAGACCCTGATTGGTTCCTTTTAATTATAAGAGGCCAATCAGCTTAGACCTGTGACCCAAACAAGTTAAGTTTGAAAAGTTAAGACTCAGTAGGGAATTAGTGGTCGACGGGTCAGGGCGCATCTCAAAGACAGTGGTCGGCGCGTGTCGCCTCAGAGTACCTTCCAACTTTACAATAATCATATAATTAGTAGCGTAATATTAGCAACAGGGCCCTGTGTAAACTATTAAGGAAAATACGCGTGTTAATTTTATCTTACGCTTTTCATTGTACTGGAGAACCCCTGTATGATCGAAAATAAGGTCATATATATAGATTATAATATATTATAATATAATATTATTATATATTATATATATATCTATATATATATTTAAATTTATATATATATATCTACATCTATATTATATAAAATATATATATAAATTATATAATAAGTAATATATAATAATATATATTATATATAATATATATTATAAATTTATATATAGATATATTATAAACATAAATATATATATATTATATATTATATAGATCTATATATTAATACATAACATATATATATATAATTATATATAGATATTAATAATATAATATAATATATTATTATATAATAATATATATATATTTGTGTGTGTGCATTTGCATGCAAGCGCGTACGTACATGTATCATTACATGAATATCATCACATCTACATTAGGCATAAGGAAGTTGAACTGACGCATCTGTGCTCATTCTAGGCAAGCATGATTGTTTGATGCTTCAAATGATAGAAACAAGAGCATTGCATAGTTGCTGATGTTAGCAAAATCATCGAAAATAGTGCCTGATTATGTATACGAGGGCCTTAGCTTCATAACAAGTTGTTTAGAGGTCATTTTCCAATGATACGATTTCCATCTACAGTTTTCCAGGGGTTACTCATTCCCAACGTGGAAAGAACAAAGGCTTGCTGAATGTAATTGCATTCTCATTATTGCATTTGCTGATTTAATTTGTATTTCCTATTCCCTACGGAACGGGCTGATTGTTAGTTAATTACCCGGAAATTACTCATTTACGCTTTTATTAGTAAGGAGGTGAACGCAAAAAAATTGTGTACCTTGTTTTGTTCCTAATAGATGTAGAGTTCGTTGACCGAAATGGCCTGTGTTGTGTTTTATTTAAAATGTGCAAATCATTTATGGTATTTATAACTATAAGATGTATGGTATGTATGATATTTGGTATTTTTCTATGAGGGAGGGAGAATAAAATCATTAATTAAACGCACTAATGCTTGTCCGCACTCATGCACGTGATGTATACAACCATATTTTAAATGTTTTAAACGGACATAAACAAAAAACACTGAAATTATCACAAAGAGAATAAAATCTCGCCTGGTATGATTGCATATTCCAGGTTCTGTAAAATATTTAATCACTATGAAAATCAAATCACATTTCACTCATGTATTCCTTTTCAAAAATAATACAGGTACCAGTAAACTTTGTCTCTTTTTATATCATGTTATAATGTTTTTGTTGTTTAACCTTTAACCCACTTTTATTTTCATTTTCATGGAGATGCTCTTGCCTGTGGCACTTAATAGCTGTGGAAAATTAACGGCACCGTTATAACCAAGAGATGAGATACATTTTTCGTTAGAAGCTGCTACAAGGATGTTATCGCCCAGATTTTTTATGCGATGAGAATTCTTGAGGAGAAAAGGAAAAAGTAGTGGTAGTTGTAGAAGCTGTAGTTGTATTAAGAGAGAGGAGAGAGAGAGAGAGAGAGAGAGAGAGAGAGAGAGAGAGAGAGAGAGAGAGAGAGAATTTTTGTGAAGTTTTAAACCAAGTTTATGCTTATAAGATTCTTTCTAGAAAATATTAAGCTAACGACGTACTTTTCACGTTACTTCTATGTAAGATGATACGTTTCTTATTCGTAAAAAGAAAACCTTTAGATAAGATACCGATATTAAGGACGGAATACTTTATTTAACACGAGTCTCTTTGTGCTCTCTTGAATTCACTGTTCTTTGTATGTATTTAAAGCTTTAGAAAAACGGTTTTTAATATCGCATTTGTTAATCGCTATTAGTTCAGTACAATCTTGAAACTTCCACTAGCACGGCATCTACATTAAAGCAATTATTTTTAGGAAGATTAACTAGACTCGCTGTGATAATGAGATAACCGAATTTCTGTATAATTATCTTGACTCGTTATTAATGCACCCCATCTCTTTTCAATCATCAGATTTTAATTCCGTCATTAATTCCAGTGGTTATGGTATGACCTCTTTCTCATGCAATTAACCTGATACTTCTTTACCTACGAGCAACCATGTACATTCTATTTCGTTGCTTTTAACTGATACACCTTAGTGCATTTTCTCAGCAATAAATTCTTTTTGCGCGGATACAACTAGCAATATATCCAAGTCTTTACCGAGAACTTCAATGGTGGAAAATTTTTAATGGCTCTTATCACTTGTCTAGAAGCTTATAACTAAATAACTAACAGCCAAGGGCTTATTTCATGCATTTTTAAATGCCTGTAGTATGCATTACTAAATGGGATCTCCCGTGTCCCTACAGCCCTCGGCTGCACCTACATTTTAGCCCTTTCACTTTATCTCTATTCCCGCTTCCTTTGTTCAATTTCTTTCTCAGACCTCCGTACATGTTACTTCTGAGTGCAACTGTGGGGTT
>NC_061100.1:54077810-54107810 GCF_015104395.2 Macrobrachium nipponense
TATATATATATATATATATATATATATATATATATATACATATATATATTTCGTGTGTGTGTGTGTTTGTGTAATGTTGGGGCAGGCTATTCTGTACAGATAGTGAAAGTGCTTTGACCTTTTGGTAAAAGACCTCTGGTATTTGACAACGTCACTTTTGCTCCCATAGTTACTAAATTTTAAGTGATTTAAAGGACGATGACATTATAGGTGAAATGTAATGAAACTTACTAAAACATGAAGGAGCCTCAGGTTGACGGCAATTTTAAGTGTAACACTTTTTTTCCTTGTGGCAAAGATAGAACATATTTTACACACACACACACACACACACGCACGCACACACACACACACACGCACGCACTCATATATATATATATATATATATATATATATATATATATATATATATATGTGTGTGTGTGTGTGTGTGTGTGTGTGTGTATGTGTATGTGTGTGTGTGTGTTTGTATTAAAATGAGCCGGTGCAGGAACTCAAGCTGATTCCAAGTACAGTCGTTTATTCCTACCTTTCGTGACCCTAAGTTTCTTCAGCGAAATCGAGTTTTCGGTGCAGTGTATAATCAAAGCCACAGAAAATAGATCTATTTTTCGGTGGTCTCGGTATTGTGCTGTATGAACTGTTCCCATGAAACTGCTAGCCGGCCATGGTGGCCTGTGTTGTTGCATTGCCAGAAGCACGATATGGCGAACTTTAACTTAAATAAAATAAAAACTACTTAGGCTAGAGGATAGCAATTAGGTATCTTTGATGATTTGAGGGTGGATGATGAACATGCCAATTTGCAGCCTTCTAACCTCGGTAGTATTTAAAATCTGAGGCAGACAGAAAATGTTCCGACAAAAACAGAGTGCGGACGGACAGGCAAAACTGACAAAATAGTTTTCTTTTACGGAAAACTAAAGGCTCACTAAAATTCATATAATCCTACAGACCAGACAGCCTAAAGGAAAAGCAACCAAACTAAGTAATAAACAAAGGAACAGCTGTAGTTTGGTGATTAAAAGAAGGAACTTACAATTTGATATTAAAGCTTTCAAGTTTAAGCAATTCTGATGTTTATTTTATTTCATCTATAATTTTGAAATAATCATGCACAATAGGCGGTTTACAGCTGTAAGCATGGTTTCTATGTAAAGGTGGCCTCACACTAGGTCTTTATTTCTCCAGCTTCGAGCCGTTGCTGGCGAAAATGAAAAACCAAGAGCTTTTAGCTCGAGATTTTAGCTTCCCGACAGAACGGGAAACAGAAAGCACGAGCCACGAGCCACAGCGTAGTGTAAACAAACAAGTTGGCTGCTGATGATACGACGTACTCTCAGACCTTTGGCTTCTCTTCTCCTGAGCCACTCTCGAACCCACAAACGTTTTTTGTTACTCTTGCATTCACGTAAGTTTCCGAGAAATACACAAATGCACCACATCCTGCAACAGTCCGACAATTCCTGGGCGCCATGATGATATCAGCTGATCAGTTTTATTTACTTTTTCCTACTGCTCCTCGAAACCACGAGTTCCTAGTGTGACGATACAACACTTTTGCTCGCGAGCATCGGCTGGATGCTGGCCAAAACCGCGAGCAAGAAATGACTAGTGTGATACCAGCTTAAGATAATTCCTTGCTGGACAATCTGCAGCCAATACGATGACTTATTCCAATATGGGAATCGACTATTACCTTGAAAATTTTTTAGATCAGTTTGGTTGGGAAGTAATTATTGTTCAAGTACTGGATTAAAATTACAATTTCACGGTGAAAAGAGTTGCAAAAGAATTATGTATCCCGGTGGGTCACACAAATTATGAAAGGGCAGCAAGCTACTGAACAAAACTTCACTTTCTTACAGAGATTTTTACACCTTGCTAATCAGTTTTACTGTAACATCAAGTTTACTCTGGAAAATGAATACGAAGGTAAGGTAGCTGGTTTAGATGTTTTAGACTCAAAAGAGCACAGTCATTTTAATACTACCATTTACAGGAAGAAGACATTAACGGGTCAAAGCTTTAATTTTCGCAGCTTTTTTTCTTAATTTCAAAATCATTGCCCTATAGACACTTGTACAAAGCGCTTTAACTTTATTAAAGCTCTTTGTACAGGTGTGTATAGGGCAATGATTTTAAAATTAAGAATAAAAACCTGCGAAAATTGGAGCTTTGACCCGTAAATGTCTCCTTCCAGTAAATGGTAGTATTAAAATGAATGTGCTCTTTTGACTCTAAAACATCTAAAAAAGCTACCTTATCTTCGTATTTATTTTCCAGAGTAAACTTGATGTTGCGGTGAAATTCATTCGTAAGGTGTAAAAATCTCTGTAAAAAAGTGAAGTTTTGTTCAGTAGCTTGCTGCCCTTTCATCATCTGTGTGACCTACCGAAATACATAATTCTTTTGACTATTTTCTCTAATCGTTCATCAAATCCAATTTATCAGTCTTATATTTTCTTCTGAAAATTCCACATAAACTGTCATCTCTGGCTATGTCACCTTATTATTCCGATTGAAATGTACCAAACGTTTTACTGCCTCACAATGTGCCAGTTTTCGTGTTACCGACATTCATGTTTGTTTTCCCTCTGGTGACTGTGACTTTGTGGCCTTTTTAAAACGATCTTCGAAAATACCCTGTAAGCAACTGTTTTGTTTTCACTAGTTTGGATAGGAACTACCACCTCCAAATAAAACCCCCCCTCACCAACAGGCTAATACAACATCATGTCACCAACATTACCCAAAAACCTCCCAAAATTGCAAAAAAAAAATAACTCCACAGTGTTTTTTTCCTTGTTTCACATAAATTACCCCAAACCCACAAAAATCACAGCAATAATTATGCCAAATCACCATATTTGAGCAAAACAAAAATAAACAGAAAATTATATTAAACAAAAATCTAAAAATTAAATAACCAAAACCTATACATCTTCACGAACCCATGTCTCCACATTTTACACCTCATATCCGTTCTCGAGTTCCCCTTTCATGAGACTAATTCAACCCACCTAGAGAGAAAAAGGAAACAAGAAAGCAAAATTTTAGCGCATCAGTTCTGTTTACAATTATGCTTTCTTCTTAATCATAGATATGTGGGTTAACCTAGATAACCCCCCTTTCTCATTTAGAACCACAAACCAATATCCTTTCCTTTCTTCAATAACTCTAAATGGACCCTCAAATTTTGGACCTAATTTAAAATTGAGTTCATTTCTTACATTAACCTTCAAGACCACATCCCCAACTGAAATTTTGACATCTAGGGATTTCCCATTGCTTCTCGCCACTATTTCTCGTATCTTTGACTCGAGATTACTACTGAGATGTGCATGTCTCTCATCTGACATAGAGATTAATGATCTAATCATTTCCTCCCCACGGTGGGTATCGGCAAAATATCAAATGCGCCTCGCCCCAGGTAACCAAACAACGCCTTAAGGAAAAGATTGATGAGGCACATGATTTCACAACACTGAATACGCCTGTGAATTAAATAAAAACACTGCACTGATTAAGTCAGGTCTGACAAGTAAACTTTTCACTTGAAAATGAAAAGAAAATTTGGAGAAAGAACGAAACCAAGACCCAGTGCATGTCGCTGCTCCCGAGATCGCTTAAGCAATTTGCAAAACCACAAATTTTCCTCGGAAGTCATCGGCTGGAATTCGTGCACGAATTACCGTATTTGGGTCACGTTATCATTACCACCTAAAAGATACGGCAGACATAGAACATAGGCGTCGTAAACTATGTGCAACTGGCAACTTGATTGAAAGGAGGTTATAAGTCTCACCGACACTTAAAACAGCTGCTCTTCCGCTCGTATTGCTACAGTATCTATGGATGCTCCCTGTGGACGAACTGCACCAGGGAGACCATGAGACGTATCACTGTTGTTCACAATGACATTTTGAGACACCTCATAAACACTCCTTGCTACCATTCCGCTACACAGATGTTCACAAAAACCACATGGACAATTTAAAAATCATTGTAAGCCGAACAATGTCCAGTCTGATTACCTGACTGCGAAACAACAGCAAATCGCTCATCCAAAGCATCTAAAGAAGTGAGGCAAGAAGATCTAAATTGTGGGTAAGATGGGAAAATGAGGCGTTTGTTCCCTAAATGACTTAATCTCTGTTTTTGTTATCTGCAGAAATTGTCATTATTATTGTATTGCTATGATTATTTCCATTACTGGCATTTTCCTTTTTTCATTATTACTGTGATTATAATCAATTTAGTTTTTACATTCAATTTTTTTTACCAATTTTTTTAGTACGGTTATGACAATTATTCTAACTACCATCTTTACACTACATCAGTAAATATGGATATTGCCTATTTATTTTTTTTCTGCATGTTATCTTATGTATCTCGACTGTATGTTATTGTCTATTCTTTGTATATTCCATGTATGTGGCCTTGCGCTGAAAATAAAAATCATTATTATTATTATTATTATTACTATTATTATTATTATTATTATTATTATAAATAATGACAACGTGGCTGATAGGATACTCTGAAACAGGACACTTTACCTTTTAAGAGAATTGACTTCACTGTAGATGAGAAATGGAGGAGGAATTTAAGCGGAGAAGTGTTATGGACCGCTACCTGTATGTCTCTCACAGTTCTCATGGGTTGTGTTGGCCCTTTTGAGACCTTTGGTCAGAATTACGTTTTTTCTCTTCCCAGATGATGCTCTAAGCGAGCGCCAGGTGTCCTCATACTCCGTTTTCTGTGAGCACATCCTTGGACCTTGCCACGCTTGTCTTAACCCGGTCAACCCCATGGCAAGGAAAGGCCATATGGGTGGATGCTATGAATCTTGATACTCTCTCCTATCGTTAATCCGTTCCACTGGCTTCTTCTTAGCCTATGGCAGGGATTAGTCACCGAGTGGTATCGTTTACTGGAACAGCGATTTCAGAGCAGTCAAGAGTCCGGAGAAAGGGGATTAATCGTGTGTAGCGAGAAATAATTAAGAGATTTTAGAAAGGGGCAAATGTTTTCCCATTGCCTTTCTGTTAATTGGCAGTGTGAGGACTATTGTACTTCTTTATGGAGAATAAAATCGTTTCAGTTTTTACATTAATATCTCTTAATAGCATCAAATTTATATTTTACTTCACTTCCTTCTGTTAAGCTGGGAAAACAAGTTAGCTTGGGACGGGTATCCCTTTGTAGCAATATATATATATATATATATATATATATATATATATATATATATATATATATATATATATATATATATATATATTATATACTTCTAGGGCACAATTTTTCACGGATACAACATTCATTGAATAGAATGGCTTTTTCACTGTTTACCAGCTTTTTTGAAATTGATTCATATTTTCTAATTATTTTCTTCACTTCATTGTTCAGGTTACTAATGGACACATAATGGTGTTCTTCCATTTACTCCAGTATTTTTACAAAAACGCGACAGCTGTTTCGTCAACCTATACGTATTGACGTTATCAAGCGTACTGATACAAATATGAGCCTACATGCGTTTTGTGACGTCATGAGGACGGAAAGGTAGTACAATTGCCAGATACCTAGTTTTAAATATTTACAAAAGACTATAGTGAAACATAAAAATAAAAAATAAATAAATAGGTTAACAGAAATTATATCAAAAGTTGAAAGTAAGTTATTATAAATATATATTAATTACATATATGTTTAATTAACAAAATGTCAGTGTGCGCTCCTGTCCGCGTGTGGTAGTGGTCTTGTTCCACGCGGGTGAAGGGCTGCCCTCCTACACGAGGGCAAAGATCGGTCTGCCTCGCGTTGGATGTTAAGGTTTGGGCGTTGTGTGGCGATGCTGACGGCTTCTGATATCAATAAACGATTGTAGTTGCCTTCCTTGTGGATTATTTTGGTGTTTGTGAGAGAAGTTCTTGCAAGGATGGTTTTTTATTGTGGGTATCCACAAAGTGCTGGTGAATAGCACCTTGGTTTCTGTGGGCCTGCATGCGACGTTTGAGTGTAGTTGTTGTGTGTCCGATATAGCATTTTTGGGGGGACTGACATTGCTCGTCAGCACAGACAAACTTGTATACTATATCAGATTTAACCTCTTTCTCCGTCGATGGAGCCGTACTATTTTTCATTACCAGTGAGGCCGTAAGATTTGGCTTGCAGTAAATTCTTGCTGTTATTTTGTTATATGGTGCTAGGGGGGTGGTTCCTCTTCGCAGTATACCAAGGAGGGCTTTCCTTTCGTCTTCGTGGTGTTTGTTGTATGATATCTGATGGTATATCACTATTTCTTTGTCTTTGTCTTGTGTGTTGTCCCTCGGGGTCGGGTTTTGGAAAGCCTCTAATCTCTTTTTGACAACTTGCTGGATCATGTCATCCTGTGATATATATATATATATTATATATATATATATATTATATATATATATATATATATATATATATATATATATATATATATATATATATATATAGTATATATATATATATATATATATATATATATATATATATATATATATATATATATATATATATATATATAATATATATATATATATATATATATCCGCTTTAATGAGCAATAAATTAAGCAGGAAATAGAATCACCAAAAAATACGCTTTGAAAACTATCAAAACACTTCTCTAATTCCAGGATACTAATAGCTCAATTATACTCAATCACCTGTGATAAAAGTTCAGTTCCTATTTATATACATGCGAGGGAATGTGGAAGCATACATGTGTCGATATTTATTTGAGAACACTTGTGCGGATATGCTCGCATTACTAATTTATGTGATTTTTGTTTTTGTTTAGATTTTCCCTGATTTTACGAAAATATATATATATATTATATATTATATATATATATATATATTATATATATTATAATATATAAATATATATATATTATATTATATACGTATAATATATATATATATGACGTATATATATATATATATATATATATATATATATATATATATATATATTTCGTAAAAAAACAGGGAAAAATAAAAAAAATAAAAAATCACATAAATAAGTAATGCGGGTATATCCAAACAAGTGTTCTCAAATAAATATCCACACATGTATGCTTCCACATTCCCTCGCATGTATATAAATAGGAACTGAACTTTTATCACAGGTGATTGAGTATAATTGAGCTATTAGTATCCTGGAATTAGAGAAGTGTTTTAATAGCTTTCAAAGCGCATTTTTTGGTGATTCTATTTCCTGCTTTATTTATAGCTCATTAAAGCGGATATCCCTGGAAAGAAAATCCGGTGAAATCTGTTCACGGTGTCATCGAGTTGCCACTAAAAATATTAGCCTTTACGCACACTGGGCAAAGTTTAAAGTGGCGTCCGCTTTGGGCATCTCTCTCTCTCTCTCTCTCTCTCTCTCTCTCTCTCTCTCTCTCTCTCTCTCTCTCTCTTTTTACTTTTCGATTTGCCTCTACGTTTCCTAATGTAGTAGATCACATTACGTAACTACTACAGAGCAAACGGGAAAAAATTGTTTCATTTATTATTTACTGTTACGCAACAGATTTCTAAGGGTATATTCATTTATTATTTACTGTTACGCAATAGATTTCTAAGGGTATTTAGGAGATAAGTGCTTTATTTTGATATCGATTGGCGCATTCCAAGTAAGTGACATAAAATTCATTGATAAATAAATCTCCGTAGGGGGTTAGTCCCGTCAGTGTACCTCACGCGGCGCACTGTAGGCATTGCTTAAGGTTCTTTGCAGCGTCCCTTCGGCCCCTACCTGAAACCCCTTTCATTTCTTTTACTGTACATCCTTTCACATCCCTTTTCTTCCATCTTGCTATCTACCCTCTCCTATCAATTGTTTCATTGTGCATCTGCGAAGTTTTCCTCCTATTGCAAATTTCAAACTTTCTATTGTCAGTGCCCGTTTCAGCGTTGAATGACCTCATAGGTCCCAGTGCTGGGCCTTTGGCCTAAATTCCATATTCCATTCCATTGATAAATAAACGTTCTAACATCAATTATACGTATTAGAATCTTTAAAATTCACAGATAAAAAGTAGTTATAATACTTCCTCTTGGAATCCTATAGATTCCAACAGACAATGAGAAAGCAACAAATGGAATTTTTCGATAAAATAAATGAAGTAGGAGCATGTACTGGATCCTCCTCCAGAAAAATACAACACTAAATACAAGAGCACATCCTGTTTAATTCAATTAGTATCGCCAAATTGCGCATAAAAACAGCGACTTTACTCTCAGTGTTCTTGGTTCGAGGAAGCGAGACAAAATATTCAAACGACATGCAGATCAATTTTGAGGTTGATGTCACTTTGAATTTTCAAATGATCGTATGCCTGAAATTCTCCCGGCTAACAGGGCGATATTTCACTTCATGCAGGGAAACGGCAAAAAAAGTATATATATATATTATATACGCAACATAATTTTTCTGACAAAAACAAACATGGAAGTACCTCGAAGTTATCCAATGCAGAGAACAAACCAAAGATTGAAAAATCTCCTTGTTTGGCAAATAATTTTTTCCAAACAAGTAAACCTGACTGACTCGTGGATAATGGAGAGGAAGTGCTAGGAGTGACCTTTGCATTAATTCACATTATTCAATAGAAAACTATCCTCGATGACGGTAGTTCGGAGGTAGTGCACCTGACGTCTTGCACTGCAATTACTGAAGTATGCTCTGAAAGCTCCATTCGGACCCGAGCTGATCCTAGCTCTTAGCATTTACTTTACCTGCGGTCCTTCTTCCTTTCCTTTGTCCTGCTGTCCAACTTATCTAACTATTACTACTTGCTGCAACCGTGGGTTTTTCCTGGTCTCGCTTATTGAGCCTTGTACTCCATCTCCTTTCTTTTGTGGCTCGCTTTATCTAGCTGCCCAACCACTCCAACTTCCTCTTCTCTGCCGTAAGCGCTGAAAGTGTCCCAATGCCCTTCTTGGTTGCCGAATTTCATAAAACCAAATCAAGAGCAACATATGACATTCGACACAAGATTCACGCATTTGACTTTTTTGGGAATAAACAGAGAACTAACAAGAACACATCTTGTGATGCCCACATAGCTAATTTGCAGCAAAAAGTGAAGACAATATGAAGATGAAGAGTGGAATGTAGAAAAAAATATATAAATAAAACAATTTAAAACCGTTGAATTTGCGAGCGTCCTTTGAAAGATTTCTCCACTTTCTTATTTGTACGGTTTATTTTTACTGTGTTAAAAATTACCTAATAACATGTATAATAATGTTTCTAATAACAGAAAAATAAAAGAATTATACCTTCGAGCTTATGTAAAATATATCAAGCTATGATAAACTGCTCAGATTCCCATGGTAATAAGGAGTAGGATAACAATTTCCGTCTTAGGAATTACAGTCTAACAAGAGCAAATTGATACTCTCAGACAGAATTTGCGGTCACAAAACAAATAAAATAGAGTCCAGAAGCAATTTCCCTATTAAGAAATCTTCATGAAAAATCAGTAATAAACTTATCATTAGGTATTTTCCTTTCACAGAGAGCGTTCACTTTTGAACTTAAGGAAAGACATGAGATTATAAAGCTTTAAAGCTTACAATCATTAAAACAGTAGGCGCAAATATCAACAGCTGAATAATCACCTAGTATAATTGCTACTGCACTCGCATGAAAAGGAAACGGTTATTTAAAATCATCCAAAACTGGAATGCCGTAAGACAAATTTCAAAGTACTACTAACTCACGTGTAACATCAGTTAGCAAATGTCACGTGTTATCCCATTAGTCTTTCTGTAATATAAAAAAAATTCAATAGGAAAGTATATCATAAACGGTCAGACAAATACGTACACACGTCTCTCTCTCTCTCTCTCTCTCTCCTCTCTCTCTCTCTCTCTCTACATGGTAATACAAGCATGGAAACAGACAGAAATACCATCTCAATCGTAACTCTCTTATCACATCTGTAATCTTTACTAAATCTGCCCTTCTTATTTCATCATTTTCCAGTCTCTCAAGCAGCGGAGTTCCCATAATCCACTTAAGCATTCTCATCTCTATTTTCTCAAACTTTACTTCCTCTTTGCTTCTTAGAGCCCATGTTTCTTCTCCATATATATAGAATATATATATATATACATATATATATATATATATATATTATATATTAGTATATATATTAGTACTATCTATATATATATCTATATATATATATATATATATATTATATATCATATATATCCATATATATTATATAGTAGATATATATATATCATATATAATAATATATATATATATATATATATATATATTATATAAATATATATAATGTATATATATATATATATATATATATATATATATATATATTATATATATATACAATGCATACACCTATGGTTCCTAGCAAGCCTACAGTCCACCTTCCACCCCTCTTGCAACAAGATGCAACGTATCAAGCAATTTGCCAATGGAGTCTAAGCTGTACTTGATAGCTTACACCAAGCCTCCCAGCTGATCCATCTGAAGACTTGCATATCTCTGGACGTCCAGCTTCTTCTTACACATACACTGTGCATCCCTCCCGACGCATCACTCTCCGTTACAGAGGTGTTGGATACAATGCAGAAGCATTTTTGCTGTCTCAGAAATTAAGCATTACGGCGTAGGGAATTGTTGTCCTGGAAATAGGATGTGGAACAAATTGTTTACAGACTACTGTGCATGCCTTAAGGATCTTGCTGATGAAGTGGACTTATGCACTGACAACCCTGCTTCCTCGCTGAGGGGCAAGTGCAGATGGTGATTTTGATGGGCATGAGGGATGAAGATTTAATACAAAGCCTTATCCCCTCCAACTTTCATTCACCCTTTAGAATTTGTGACATGCTGCTACTTCTACAAATCTACATGTACAACTGAGTCAGCCATTGCATCCTCTGCTAGCCAGGTCAATGCAATATCTTCATAAAAAAGGAATCAGTGCCTACAGAAGAGGACTCATCAATCTCCCGACAAACTCGCCTGCCAGTCTTCTCACAGTGACCCTTGTCAATACTACTATTGCATATACGCCACTCCAGACAATGCCCAGCCAAGAATGCAACCTGCAATAACTGTGGATGCATGGGTCACTAGCCCCTCTCTCAATACCTGCCAAAAAAAGGGACATCTCGAAAAAATATGCAGGTTTACCAAGGGGATTCAGACTTTGGATGCAGCCTCACCTTCTAAGTCCAAGGGAAGATCGTCCCTAACCACCTAATAAGTCAAGCACCAGTTTCCGGCTTGTGGGTGCCAACTCAGATAACAAGTCCCACGCACCAGTCACTGTCTCTATATCATTCGGTGTTATCCCATAATATCTCCAGCTAATCCCCGATACAGGGGCAGACATCACAGTGACTGGCACCACACATTTGGTTGCACTCCTCATACCCAGGACGAGATTTTCACCTTCACCCATGATGGATGTTGTGACAGCTGTTGTCGGCAACAGGTCGTGCTTAGTAACCATACGTGTGCACGAGGGTATCCAGACTGCCCTTCTCTCCCATGGACATTACCAAGCCTCGCCATAGTATCACCAGACTTCCCAAAGTCCATTTTCATATTCTCATGGTTACTCATGTCAATAGATGTGCCCAGCTTCCTGCCCCTGCCAATGCATCACCCACAGTTGCCAAGGACTATTTTCTTCACCATTTCAGCAACATTCTCATGCCCAAGACTGATCTACAGACTCAACTGCTAAAAAAAATGACAGGTCCCCAAATGAGGATCCACCTAAAGCCTGGAGCCATGCCGTTCAATGTACATACCCCCTGGCCCATTCCATTCACCCTCAGGGATCACGTGAAAGAAGAACTTGACTCCTTAGTGAAAAAAGGAATCAGCACACCAGCAGGTGACGAACCTTTAGAATGATGCCATCTATGGTCCTGGTACCCAAGGAAAAAGATGTCCACATCACCATGGATCACACCCACCTACATTCCTCACCCATCGCCCATGCTTCATGAAACCGTCTGCAACATCTCTCCTAATGCAAAGTTCTTCATTACTGGCAGATGGAGTTGGCAGAAGAAAATCTCCACCCGACTACATTTATAACTCCATACAGGAGATTTTAGCACTATTACAGTCTGATGGGATTTTTGGCTACAGATGATGCATACTTTCTTTATGGTAATATGGCCTTACGAGAGATCCCTAAATGTGTGAAAGTCGTGGATGACATCCTCCTGTCAGACTAGGATCTCCCTTCCCACCCTACAACACATATTCCAAATGCTGAGCAGGTGCCGTCAATATGGCAGTACCCTCAACAAGCACAAAATCCCTGTAGTTGCCCCAAAAGTTAACATCTGTGGTTATGCCCTGTCATCCAATGTCATAGCAGCAAACCCAATAAGGTATCAGCTATATCTGACTTCCCTACACTGTCCAATGGGTCTCGTCAATCAACCCCCTGCCTTCACTCTAGACGTCGCAGTAGCAGCACAGCCCCTACATCCACTTATGAGACCCAAACGCTCATTCATGTGTACCCCTGATCATGAGCAAGCATTTAAGAAGATCAAAACAGCTATGACTTCACCACCTGTCCTTGCACCCTTCAACCCAGCCTCACCTGTGGTCCTGCAAACAGACACCTCACACCTGTACGGCCCCAGATATGCCCTGCTTCAAGACAACGGCAGCAATCAAATGTGTCTTGTCCAGTTTGGCTCTCATTTTCTGATGGACAGAAACTGGCTATGCCACCATAGAGCTGGAAGTACTTGCAGTTACTTTGACTATAGCTAAGTGCTGCCTATACTTGTCTAGACTTCAGCATTTCACCGTAATGACTGACCATCGGCCTCTGATCATCATTCTCAACCACTACATGTTGGATATCATTGAGAATTCACGCCTGCAATGCCTCAAAGTGAAAGTGGCTCCTTACATCTTCACCACAGTCTGGCACACAGGGAAACAGTTCTGCATACCTGACACCCTATCTTGCTTCCCAACTAGTTGCCCCACACCTGAATATGATGAAGAACGCACCTGAAGAAAATATAAATTTTCAATTAATCATTTAAACTTATAGCATTTATATCATATATTTTTCCCTGGCAATGCTAAACTAATTGCTTTGTTCAGCTAGGAGTATCTTAGCTAACAGCGAGTGCATGTCCAAAACATTACTTTCTATACTATATTCTTCTCTCGCAATGGAATATTTATTGCCTAATTCAAGCTGCAGTAGCCTCAAGCCATTGCCTCCCAATGATAGATGTCGAACACCTAATAGTCAACAATGTATTTTATTACAGCAGTTCAAAGTTCAAAGGATGGAAAAATCTTGAGGTATCTCACTCATTATGGCAGCGTGATTTTGTGCCTGTAAGGTTTTTCCCTAAGATTCATTAAACAATCTGTTCCTTGCATTCAGCCCTTATGAAAAATAAAGCTCACTAATTCATTAAATGCCCCAACAAAAGCAGTTGATTATAAATTGTTTCTTAACGCTATGACTGTGTAAGTTTTTTGTAGCATATGATTCAGCCCCCCTAATATTTATATTTAAAATGATACTTTACCTTATATGTATAGGCCTGCAGCCATACTTATATTCATATTCAGCAGTTTCATTTTTGCTACTACAAATTTCCTCTTATTTCATAAGATATATCTTGCCATATTTACTTATATGGATATTTAATCTAATCCAGCTTGATTAGCTTTCGCTTTCATAATTTCCTTTCGGATTATCTTGTGTTTTTAGTAATATTGATTACCATATTTTTCATGGTTTCTAGTGAGTGGGACAGAATTGGGGAGGATTGGGAGACCTGGTGCCAGGTCTTCCTTCATTTAATGGACTCCAATTCAGGCAACAATGAAGTAGTTATTGATATAACTACCATCTAGATATTCATTATCATTTAAATTAATAAAAAAAAGTTTCTGATTTAGTCTGTGTATTCATTCTCCTCCCTAGGAATTTCTGTTCAGCACCACCTTGACTGCACATGTCAGGTGTGGTGCATCTTTGCCAACACTGCCACTTCCACTTGACAACCAGGCAATAGGACCATTCATCAAAGAAGGTAGGACTCTACAAGAAATCTACTCTGTTGCAGACCAGGGTCAAGACTACAGCTGTCTTGTCCTCTATGTCTCCTAAGGCTTTCCCACCAACCGCCATGATCTCCATACCTCAACCCCCCTGTATTGGAAGCTGCAGGACAGCCTTCATGCAGATGGAGAGATAGTGTTATACAGGACCCTGATTGTCTTCCCTGCAGCCCTCCATACACGCACCTTGGCTCACCTCCACGACAGCCACCGAGGGATCGAAGATACTCAATGTCATGTAAGATAGACAGTGATTTGACCAGACACCAGCACCGATATAAAGATACAGTAGAAAGTTTTAACCCCTACCAACAGTTTATCCCCAGTCAGCAACAAGAATCCTACATATGTGACGACCACCCATCCCAGCCCTTCAAAATCATGTTAGCTGACTTCTTCCATGTAGCAGGGAAATCCTTCCTTGTTATTGCTGATAAACTTTCAGGCAGGCCTGTGGTTGTCCCCTGTGGCCATGGCATAGCCGCAGCCAGAGTCACAAGAATATTTTGTGCCTTCTTCCGTGAGGTGGGAATCCAACTACGCTTACGTACTGATGGAGAACCCCATTTTCAACCAAGAATTCAAGCTATTAGCTGACTGCTAGGGTATTTATCAGCACATCATCATTCTCCACATTAACTTCAGTTTAATGGACATGCTGAAGCTGCAGTAAAAGCTGTCAAACAATCCAGGAATATAGATTGCGAAGCTTTTGACAGAGGACTACTGGAACTTTGGAATACCCCAATCCCTGTGGATGCCTCCTGCACAGATTCTCTATGGCTACCCTCTACACAACTGTGTTTTGCCCAACCCCGGGTATTCATGAATGAGTGGCAAATTAAGACTGAGGACTATGACCGGCACTGCTGCCCACACTGATCAAGCCATGAGCCTCTGCATCTCATATGCCCGCTCTCTAACCAAGCTCACCATTTGCCAGCGAGTCAGGATACAGGATGCCACGGTGCTACGTTGGGACAAGGTTGGCATTGTAATGGGCTATGACAGGTCAAAACAGTACGAGGTGTGCCTTCCTAGTGGTAGCGTATAGTTCCAGAACAAAAGACGTTTGCAGCCCATGCGTGATGTGAGTGATAACACCTCTCCCCAAGTGCCTGTCTCCCTTTGTTCTGGCCAGGAAACAGAGCCATCCTTTGAACTTCCCAGTGCCCTTCATCATCTATCCTGACTCACTGAAAGGAGTCCATGTTTTGCTTGAGATAGTGCTACAATGCATTATGATTTTATATACAGATTACATGCATCCATCTATATTATTTCTTTACAGGAGGATTATGCTTACCTTAATTAGCTTGCATCATTTATGTATGATTTATTATGCATTTATCCTGTTACCATTGATATTGAACTTGTAAAACCACGTGTTTAAATATGTATCATGGTAACATTGTAATATATGAAGCAACACCTCTATATACGATGCATAAATAAGTTTCTGTTGTGTGGGCACTGAAGCGTGAAGTATGGAACTTCCTTCTGCCTTCATGTTGCTGTATCTTTGTCAATATATGGAATTTTCATGAACCTACACTTTTATTTCATCACCATTCATTCCATTCATTACATAGGCATATGTGGCAGTGTTACAAGCCACAATAACAGGTATCAAGTAACCTGAAAGGAAGGCTGACTTGTTTTAGTAGTTAATACTTAATGAGAGAGGTACCCATTTACCTCCTCAGGCTTTGATTAATGGAATATTTTCCTCAACTGAGGCACTGTGCCAATTATGTCATGAGCTTAATAGCTCTGATATGCAACAATGAATATTATTTCACCTTTACCCAAATTATAAGACTTGAAATTAAAAGGTTGCTACTACTCATGAGATCTTGTCTAGGATGTTTAAAAATTACGTTATCAAAGCAGAGGTCACTCCAGGTATCTCCTCTGGGTAGGTGCCAGGATCACTCCAAGATGGAAAAGAGAGGCAATGTACCAATGAGACATAAGTGCCAGGTTGAGCTCCTGGCTCTCATTGAATTAATTGGATCTCTTCTGTCCCCTTTTCTTCTTCTTCAGGTTCCTCTAAGGCCTATCTATGATAGTTTTAGGAGGTGATGAGGGCACCAACTTTGAGGAAAGGCCAGAAGGACTGTTGGGAGTGAAATTGGGTGTAACCTCAGATGCTACTGGAGGGCTCCCTACTCCAGCTGCTGTGACAATCAAAGCAAGAAAGGTCTCAGCTTTTACATCTTAGTAGGCCAGCTCCAGGTCTAACAGAGAAGTTATAGCACTATGGTCTGCATTGGTACATCTCTTGATGGAGGATTTATGACTTGTCTAGCACTAGCACTGGCACCAAGTCAGGCCCATGCACAGGGAGTGCATTTGGTGAAGGCTCAACGTCCGAGATGGATGAAGTGTTGCACTGCTAACGTTCTCAAGTGAGCCTGGCAGAGTTTTGTGGTCAGGTATGCCTGATGAGGGACCCAAGGGTGCAACAACCCTCAAGTTTGTCTGAAACTGCGATTTCTGTCCCAGGTGGAGGTCAAAGCCTCTTGAAATAGATTGGGTTTTTGTGTCCTTGTGTGAGGAGGGAGGACTCCTTTGTTGGCTGTCCTTTCATGAGGAAAGAGGACTTCTTTGTTGGCTTTCCTCTCATGAGGAGGGAGGATTATGCCTGGAATTGTATGGAGTGTGCCCCTTCCGTTGTCCTCTTTGAGAGGCAGAAGATAATTCTTATGATGTTGGCATGCCTTCCCAATTGGCTGTGTTCCCATCAGGTAGTGCTGCTACAGTCGATGCCTCCCTTGGGAGGACAGCTAGGCAGAAGAGAGGCATTGGGTGGGGGAGTGTTGTTATCTTCCCAGAAAAGGTCTCGTCCCACCAGAAAACTGATTCCATCCTTTATTTTACTCTCCACGCTAACACAGTGAGTTTGAGTGCCCAAGGAGCCATGACCTAAAGGTCAACTGTTGAAATTGATGTGGAATGATCCTCAACTAAAGGCATTGTTTTCCTAGTTGTTTTGTCGATAAAGGCAATGGCAGGCTCACAGGACTGACCAATTAGACAAATGTCTGAGGTGTGTCTTCGGCAACCAACAGCTCAACCAGTGGGCTGTAGCGTTCAAGGGGCGCCACTGAGATGGTCCGATTTTCCATCCACTCATGGTGAGGATGCTCACTAAGCCAAGCTGTGGCAGGCCTGGCACTTATGAGGTTCATGTGCTTAGAAGTGGTGCCATGCTTTTAGCAGACATGAGAACCTGCTTTTTAGTGACTGTAACCATAACAGTCCTTGCAAGGGCCCTTTGCTAGGCTTGGCTAAATATGGTGACTGTGGGTGGAAAGGTTTGCTTTGAGGAAGATGGAGAGGATTTCCTGTTGCTGTTCAAAAGGGATGGCTTTGTTAGCTCCCTTCTTAGAGTGGCACTCAGCTTCGGTGTGTCCCACTTTCTTGCATTAGGTACACATAGTAGGCTTACCAGGGAGTCCGTTCTTCAGGAGAGCCCAGCCTGAGAGGTACCTGGGTGACACTATGCACCTGTGAGACATACTGGAAGACAGGTTAAAGATCTCCCACGCATAAGCCATGAGACAGGCCTCCATGAGGGATTTGGGCTGCTTGTCATTGAGGTGCACAGTGAGGGGCCCAGGAACACACTCGAAGAGATCCTCCAGCATGATCCTGTTAAATAGGTCATCAAATGGGGTGGCCGACATGGACTTGAGCCAGCATGAACCAGCCCAGGTATTGTGATATGGCCATTTAACCTATGACTGACTGATGTCTTTGGGATGGCCTTTGAACCACTGTCTCCATTTCTCCAAGGTGATCTTATAGGATTTTGTTATGATCCTATGAACTTCCTCCATGTTTCCCTTCTGACCATTCTCCAGCAAGTGGAGGGTGGCCTTGTCTTTGCCTTCCATATGCTTGGAAAGCAGCAAGGCCCTCTCCATCTTGGTGATGGTGTAATTTTCAAAGAGGGTATCTACGTCCTCCAATCACTACTCTGGGTTGTCTTCACTCCATTTGGGCATCAAAGAATTGATGCTGGATATTGGAGGATTTTGGATAGCAGGTGTGGGGTGGGTGGAGGATTCTTTTGGGCACCTAGAGCTTCTGCACTTTCGTTTTGAGCCTTCTCCAGCTAAAGCTCCCTTCTTTGAGGGATAACTTGTGCAGCCATTGTTCCTGCTCATGCTTCCTTTCTTCTTCTCTCTCCTTCCTTTCTCGCTTGACTTTGGCTTCTTCATACTTCCTTTGTGTTTCTCTTTCTTGCTTCTCTGAGCACATTCCAGAGATATGAGGTAAACCACAAGGAAAGGTTACTTCAGGCTTTTCGGGTTACCAAATATGTGCGGTAGATAAAATGTGTACATGGGAAAATGGAAACGCTCACAATAGACTAGCGTGCCTGCATGCGTGTGTTCAGTAGTGTGCGTGTGTCCATACGTCTATCAGAACAAGTGAATGAGATATAATTTCTAGTATGGGAATTAATGGGGCAATTAGACGGCAAAACTGTCGTAGTGGTCACAAGAGACTTTGGTGATCCAAGGAGGCTCTAAGATCCATCAGAAAAGGTAAAGTTAAAAGACTGAAAAAAGTTATATATTTTATTAGTGACATTGAGTTCAGCTTCTAGAGAGAAGAATGGTAGAAAAGGATTTCAAGACTTTTGTCCGTTATACACAGTGAGACATTTCGATGTTTGATAATTATATTCTCATTTTCAGATGGATTCAAAGTTACCATTTAAAAATGGATTCTCTAGACCTGTGTTAACAGTTATTGATAAAGACTAATGAATAGTCAGACAGAAGTAGATAAGGGGGGGGGGGAGCTTATCTAATAGGATTTCGTGCAAGAGTAATAGTGATTTGATGAGTTTCTTTGGGATTTTCTTTAATTCAATTTATTCCATTTTCATGTTAGCTGTTTTGGGAAATAAAGACTATATTTTTGTAATAGCGGGAGTTTGAATTCGCCTAGAGTTTTAACAATTGATTTTTCAGCTAGCTACAGAGATGGCACTCAAAGGTAGGTTACGCTTACCGATTAGGAGTTCTCTCCTTTTAATTGGACAGGGGCATTTTGTCCCTCGTAAGACATAAGTCTTTAAAAAAAAAAAAACACTCGTGCCAGACAGTTTACAATAATTGTGGTTAATTCTGACTTGCAACCTAACATCTTTGATGATGCACAGGTCTCATAATAGCTATCCATTCTTTTCCCTTAAGAAATGTAGCAAGTGTACTCTCAGCTACTTATAGCCCTTAAATTTGAGTTATGTGAGATTAGAGTCACATGCGTAAAACATAGTTGCTTATGCAAATGACTGCACTACATATGAATGAAAAGGAAAGCAAAATTATTACTATCAGGGGCGATGATGTCAGAGGAATTATCCCACAAATTAGGTCTCTTGCATAACTGTGAGGGTTTTGGTGTCATGTTGGCTTTATGAGTGGTAGGTTATCTGCCAAGACCATCTTATATGGTTGCAAACCATGGGCTTATTATGTAATTTTGGTAAAATACATACTACTTGTATAAATCAGTTTTTTCTCTCTCTCTATCTCTCCCCATACTTAGAACTTGTATTTGGATAAGATTTTATTTATTATGTCTAATTAATTGGATAACTTTCTTTAACGAATATGTCTAAAAATATGTTATCCTAGTTTCCCTTTATTTCACTATTTTGTAAAGATGTTTGAGTTATGGTGGGTATATGCGTAGCCAAAAGATTTGCTCCTAGTTCATATAGGTGAAGTGAATTGATGATTAATAGTTCAAGGTCACAAGGCTAGGGAATGTAAGCAAAGATACGTGGTGTGTGCTCACACGGTGGGTTGGAAATGGCAGCTAAAGGCAGTTGCCTAAGTAACCACCACAGGCAGACAAATCACATGACTTTGCATAGCTGATTGCTCAAGAGAGCTGACCTTATGGGAAGCAGGTTGTGCTATTGATGTCATGTGCAGAGGGTTACCCAACTACCCCCGTGGCTTCGTGACTGTTTACAATACAAAGGAGCAAATCACTTCAATTCCCTACTAACTGATTCACATTGATATGGAAAGTCAAATTATGAAATTAAAATATTAATAATGCAATTTATGTTAATTATGAAAAAGCATCACAATTTAATATGAATGGTGCGTGAAAGAGTTAATTCAACCAAGTTCTCTATCGTCGACAAGGCATACACGAGTCTCCAACTGAGAGTTGCTAATGAGTCCCATGATCTACAGACGTAGAAATTCGTCTGTCTTCCTAAAGAGAGGCTAGGCACTATGTACATACACTCCTTTTGTCATGCACTTTGCTAGCTGGCTTGAATTTTGATTTTATGCATTACTCGTTGTCTGGCGAATAGCAAAATAATAAATATATAACTCGGTAACTCAGCTCTGCGACCTTGAAGACAGTTGCTGGCTGCGAATTCACACACTTCACTGGGATTTTCCTAATTTTCCTATTCATATTTTTTAGATTTAAAACGCACTTCCTTCATATTTTCCCTACCTACCTCTATCTTAGTAATATAACAATGATATTAATATTATCTTACCTTGGCCTGTAGGTACTCTTGCTTGCCTGGGAGATTTATTGTATAGAATTAAAAGGACTCAATTGTCAATTCTAATTAATTTTAGTTAATTTCAAGTTATTTGTATCTTTGTGTGCTAGCTATCAAAGATAGTATGGTAATTTCAGAGATCCTGAAAAGATGTGGCCACAAATATGTGGGTGCACTGTTAGTTATAATATTTACTTTATTAATTAGGTAGATTGTGCCTTGTACTCACCGTGGACCTACTTAACATGCCAATTAAGGCTAAAAAGGCTGTACATTACATAAAATAAGAATGGAAGGTCACCAGTTTAAAACTGATCAGTACAAAAATGTGAATTTATGAAACACAACAGCGTAAATCAATTAAAATTACTGTACTAAATGTAAACAAAGAAAAGGATTAAGATTAAGCACCTAATGGAATTAAGGGCAACTCGAAATATTAGTCCTAATTAGGGCACATACATTAACAATGCAAAAGTTGGGTCTCTTCTAAGGACTCCTTGAAATAGTTGATGTTCAATAGACGTTGAATGTTGCTTTGTCTGCACTGATGATGCAGATATCTCCTAGGAAGAGGGGAAGCCAGGCTTTAGGGCGTAGATACACGTCTGGAAATAAATCATCCAGAAAAAAACTCATATATAACAGATCTCACTGAAATATTTAACCACAATGGAGGAGGTCTGACTCTATATCATGAAGAAAAGAAAAAAGGAACAGGACCTCAGATTTCATCAGTATCGCAAAATTAGCAATGTGGTGCCCAAGTTTGTCAGATTCAAGTCATATAAAGCATCGTTATATAGCACCCCCTTCTATGCTGATACTACGAGGAGACTGCTGGAGCTGGAGATGCAACACAGGAATTGGTCAATCAAAACGCTGTCGGAGAGACACTCAGCTTTTAACCAATGTCCGTAATATTCTAACTTTTATTGATCGTGTTATTATTAAACATAAATTTAATAATGATATTTCTCAATATGCCTCTTCCGTCCAGGCGGTCCATAATAGAAAACTGTATGATATAGGTATGACTTCCAAACTTTTAACTATTCAGATTATGAACTGTCGAAAAGGCAGGAATTATCATTATCTTAGGAAAAGCTATTTTCTAGATTGTCCAGTTCCAACCTTATGATTAATATACAAGTGTTCAGATCGCAGCTGTATACCTTGGCCAATGATACTTATAACAACCTGACGACCAGTTGGATACATTTTTTTTTAATAAGAAAGACTTGAGTATTCTGAGGGACTTTAGTAAAAAGGAAAATAGTATTATTACGAGACCCGACAAGGGCAGAGGTGTGATATTATTACTTAATAAGAATTAGTATATTGGCAAGATAAAAAACATTTTAAATAATAATAATAAGTTTAAATATCTGGGTAAACCTGACTTTTCTACTATTTTTGAAAATGAAGACAAAATGAACAGGTTTTTAAGGCCTTTATAGATCAAAAAAGTATTTCTAGTGGTATATCAATCTTTACTAAGTACTGGTGGTTCTTATGGAGTTTTATATGTTACCAAAAAGTCCTTAAAGATAGTCTGCCCATCAGACCAATATCAACATCATTCGAAACCCTTAGCTATAAGCTAGCAAAATGTTTAGTATCTCGTTTAAATGGGGTTTCTTCTAATAAACAGGTTGTAAAAAATTCACAAGATTTTAAAGAAAGACGCCTGGAACAAGATTCTGACTTTTCATGGTAAGTTTGGACGTTCAGTCTTTAGTTACAAACGCCCCTGTTGAAGAAGCTATCTAGTTTATTTAAAGAAAATTTATACTTATGATATTCTATTTCATATTTAGCGTAGATAATTTTATGAAATTCATATGCTTGTCAGTGCAGGACACCGCCTTTGTTTTTAATGGGAATGTTTATTCTCAAATTGACGAATTTGCAGTGGGCAGTCCTTTGGTCCCAGTCTTTGCTAATATTTTTATGTTACCTAGAGGAGCAATTGCTGGACAACTTCCCTCTCGCCTATCATCCACTCTTTTACATTCGTTATTTGCACGATACCTTCATTTTATTTAGAAACAAAGATCAGGCGGATGCTTTCCTACAGTTTACCAGTAATGTTCATCTTAACATCCTAATTTACTACCAATTATGGAAAGAAACATAGACGAGCATTTTAGACATTAAAGTATCACGTAACATGGGAGGGATTTTTAAATGTGCTTTTAAAAAAATAAATTCACCATTTTAGGTACTAATTTATTTAGATTTGGTTTATAATTCTAAATAAAATTCTCGTAATATCGTCTTCCTCAGGGCCTATACCTTAACATGGAGCTGGTCGGAATTTCATAACGAAGTTATGCTTTTATAAAAATATTTTTTAGACAGTTATTTTCCTAACATGAAACATTTTAAGTCAGTCTTCCTTTTATTCAAAATTATTCCTTCTTTAACAAAATTAGACAACTAATACAACAAAATGCCCCGGCCCCTGATACTCAGGGCTCTCTTTAAATATAAAGATAAACTTGACAGCGTATTGGCATCAAATGTCTTTATTTTCTTGTCCCGGTTGTAATCGGGGAAAATGTATGATATCCTCTCGTAGGCTCCTCAAAGTTCTCAGTGATTGCCACAGAGGTGTCAGTTTTTGATCTGGAGTTAGATTGTCGTCCCCAGAATATTCTCATATCCGGCACCTTGCTAATAAATTTAACATTCAATATGACCAATTCAAAATTCTTGCCAGTTTAAACAGTCAAACGACCTTTACCCCTCTCTTCTTGGTATAAGCTTACTTTTAACCTACGTATCCTGAAACTGTCATTCATCTTCCTTCCTATTTTTTTTAAAGCCTTTAGCATTTCCCTCTTAGTTGTCATGCTTCGTTTTTAATATATTACATTTCACAATTAGTCAATTAAATTTCTAATTATTTAATGTTTTTATGTTTCAGCTTGATGATGAGGCTACGCCTCGAAACGTTGCCGATAAATAGATGAAATGCCGTAAGACGTCTCCTTCTGATGCCCTTTGCTTATAAATATTCTCTCAATGACTGGTGTTTGAACACACACACACAAACACACACACACACGCACAAAGTACGTGAAGACGGGCAAGAACATTTTAGAATTTCACATTTTGACAGTTTATTCCAACATTTCGCAATCTGTTATTGCATATTTGGGGAATTCTACAATAGACTTACAGGAAAAAAAAGAAAAAAAAGAAGTTTTGAATTTCTGTTTTAATTAAAAAATTCAAATTAGTAGTTATTTATATAACTATTAAATAAAGTAATTAAATGAGAAATTATACTTAAAACACAAAAAAGTTACATTAAATACAATTGCACAACAATAACTCGCAATTAGACAAGGTTTCAATAATTTGCAAGGCTTATTTTTTTAAGTGAAGGCGGTGGTAACCTACCAGAACAGTTTAGAGCAAAAATAAGGAAAAAAATTAACGATAAAAAGTGTTAGTACAACAACAAAATCCAGATAAAAAAAAAGCTGAAACGCCGAGGACTGTATATTGAAAAAAGATCCAATTATTTTTTTTTACTTTCAGTGTCCCTAGAATAAATAATCTTTTGAGTTGCTGACCTGCCTAATTATCAAAAAATCTTTTTATTCCATGATCATGCAATAACATAGTGTGAAGTGGTTGGAATATAATAATAATAATAATAATAATATAATAATAATAATAATAATAATAACAAAAAAAAAATAATAATAATAATAATAATAAAAAAAAAGAGGCAACAGAATTAACCATCTGATGTTCATGGACGATATCAAGCTGTATGGTAAGAGCATCAAGGAAATAGCTCCCCCAATCCAGACTATAAGGATTGTATCTGGGGACATCGGGATGGAGTTTGGAATAGAAAAATGTGCCTTAGTCAACATACAAAAGGGCAAAGTAACAAAGACTGAAGGGATAAAGCTACCAGATGGGAACAATATCAAATAATAATAATAATAACAAATAATAATAATAATAATAATAATAAAAATAATAATAATAATAATAATATAGAGGACTGCGTCAACATCGAAAACAGAGCACTGGGCAATATCGAAACCAGTGAAGACGAGTGGCTAAAGAGTGCATGGGAAGAAGGACTAATAAAAGTAGACGAAGACCCAGAAATATACAGAGACATGAGAAAGACAGAAAGAACAGAAGACTGGCACAACAAACCAATGCATGGACAATACATGAGACAGACTAAAGAACTAGCCAGCGATGACAATTGGCAATGGCTACAGAGGGGAGAGCTAAAGAAGGAAACTGAAGGAATGATAACAGCGGCACAAGATCAGGCCCTAAGAACCAGATATGTTCAAGTACGATAGACGGAAATAACATCTCTCCCATATGTAGTAAGTGCAATACGAAAATGAACCATAAAACCACATAGCAAGCGAATGTCCGGCACTTGCACAGAACCAGTACAAAAGAGGCATGATTCAGTGGCAAAAGCCCTCCACTGGAGCCTGTGCAAGAAACATCAGCTACCTTGCAGTAATAAGTGGTACGAGCACCAACCTGAAGGAGTGATAGAAAACGATCAGGCAAAGATCCTCTGGGACTATGGTATCAGAACGGATAGGGTGATACGTGCAAACAGACCAGACGTGACGTTGATTGACAAAGTCAAGAAGAAAGTATCACTCATTGATGTCGCAATACCATGGGACACCAGAGTTGAAGAGAAAGAGAGGGAAAAATGGATAAGTATCAAGATCTGAAAATAGAAATAAGAAGGATATGGGATATGCCAGTGGAAATCGTACCCATAATCATAGGAGCACTAGGCACGATCCCAAGATCCCTGAAAAGGAATCTAGAAAAACTAGAGGCTGAAGTAGCTCCAGGACTCATGCAGAAGAGTGTGATCCTAGAAACGGCACACATAGTAAGAAAAGTGATGGACTCCTAAGGAGGCAGGATGCAACCCGGAACCCCACACTATAAATACCACCCAGTCGAATTGGAGGACTGTGATAGAGCAAAAAAAAAAAAAAAAAAATAATAATAATAATAATCGTAATAATAATAGAGAGGGTGGGCGGGGTCAAATTCGGTGTTGAATTATCATTGGATGGCTGGGGGCATCCTTCTTGGCTTAAGCTGTCTCTCGAGCGTCGATGGTTGGGGTTGATCTTGCATGCGAGTGCCATTGCAACGCCTGGGAAGGGCAGGAGAAGTCCACTCCACAGCAGCTGAATTTTGATTAGCCCTTACGTTGTGTGCTGAATTTTGACTGGTGCTCTTGTTGCATGAGGTATTCGTTGCGGGTCTCCTGGTAGCTGTAGGAAGGAGAACAGACTCTTGGGTGGTGTTCATTGAAGGCTTTTTTTTTTTCTTTTCTATATGCAAGGCTTCTAAGAGGCACAGTCTGCGACGGTCTGTGGTATCAATAATGTCAATATTCGGGATACCTTCTTGTCGTTTAATTCGTCGGTTGTGGGCAGTTTTTGCATGATTGAAGATCGCTCGCTCTTGGGCATGGAGAGAAATCCTCTTCAAAAAAAAGCATCGCAGATACCAAGTAAAAACAATGAAACAAAACTTTTTCATAAAAAGAAATGAAAGACTTTTTATTTAAAACTTCTAGTAGAGTAAGTAGACAACGAACAGAATTAGTCTAACCGAAAGCAAGGCTTAAAACGAAGTGGCTAATCTTTCTGCACTTAGAAAACCATTACCATTGTAAATATATCCATAAAATACAGAGTATTATTTCTCCGCATCTCTCTTTGGCAGTCTTCCAACGCTCTTTACCCTTCTCACCAAGAAGAGGTTTGATGTCTGACTTTCATTTACGGTCATTATTTTAGCTGGTGACAAACACACATTTGATTTGAAATCTAGGTGTTACATTAATGCTCATGATCACTGCAGGAAGAAATTAATGATTGAGATTTGATGACTGATTACTTATTCCATCGTAAACTCTTTTTTTTTTTCTTTTGATTGTATCTTTAAATTATGATATATTTAGGTATGCCCATTATTTAGTACTAGTTTTAAAATAAAAGTACATAGAGACCTGAAATTTTCCATTTGCGTTTTTAGATTTTTTATAATTCTTCTTTAGAAAATAGGCTCAAACCAAACATTTCCATATAAAGTAGATGTATGCTCAGATATGGAGAGAGAGAGAGAGAGAGAGAGAGAGAGAGAGAGAGAGAGAGAGAGAGAGCAGGAAAAAAATCATCCTAAAATTATATAAATTAAAATGAGTCTATCTGTAATTTGGCAAATAAGGTTTTGAGAGGGCGGAGGTTCTCAGCAGCATCCCTTTAAATTTATATTTTAGAAAAATTCATGTCACTCTAAAGCTTAAATTTTTCCCAGGTTTCTTATATTATTACTTAGATAATCCTGGCTTATCTTTATTTATCTGCTTATTTATTCATTTATCGCAACTCCATAACAACCAAGCGCCTTCTTCTATTAATACTTCAATGGAAATCACAGCAGGATACCGATTTCTGGATTCCCAGTTAAAGGAATGAATTCTTTTAGTGTGAGCCGAAATCTAATGGGTTCCTGTTAGTAGGGTCCATCTCAACTAATTTCCTTTTAGAAAATATTCTTTATCAAATCTACTGATTTGATTTTTTCACTCTTCTTTGAAGATGTGTAAAAAAAAAATCTTCCTGCTTTTTTGAGAAAGGAGCAAAGGAAAATGTTTATTAAATTTCTCCAAATACTACATTATCTCTAGTCAGTTGTGTTTCTCGTATCAAGTAGTATAGGAATAGTGTTCTCCTAGATATAATTCAATAAATTCGACAATTTCTGTCAGATGCATTATAATAAAACTTTCATTTATTTCATTAACACATTCATTGGAAAAACTGAGTGTACGTTTCCCATTTGCAACCTTTATTTATGTGAGTATACCTTGAGGCTTGGATTTTGACAAAATTTCGTTTACTAGACAAAGGAAAAATTACTGTTAGGGTTTAATGTAGAAGGAGAAAACACAAAGTAAGTTTTTTCTCAAGTTTCTTATTCGGCTTTGAAAAGTGTTACCGATGCTCCAGCTACCGTTTCATACTATTTAAAATAAGAAAATAATGAACTTTGGTTTCCTCTGGCTGCAATTAATGTCTTTAATCACACAAAATGTATTAGATCCGAAAGTAAGAGTGAAAATAGGATGGCCGTGGTTTTTTATCTCTCTTTATCTTTCTGGGGGTATCTCACCCCCAGCGTCTGTGGTTCTCCTGAGCTCATATTTTCCTCGCTATCTCTTTCGTACATGGCCTCTCTTCTAGAACCTTTGTCTCTTCAAAACAAACATTAATATTTTGTATATGACATCATGCAAATTTTTTTCAGGATGTGCAATTAAAAATATATTTTCTTTACAAATACTTATTAAATTCTTATTGCGCAGTATCTGAAGCATCTTCATTTCTCAGAACAGACAAATAAAAGAGGATTCCCTTTTATTAAAATATATTTATTATGAAAATAGGTCTTATTCTAAATATTCACTACGCTGTACGGTGTGGATTATGCATCAGAGGAATTTTATCGTAAGGATAAGCTGAAAGGTAATTATTACCAAACTGATCATGTTTCTTCATCCACAAGTGCTATATAGCTAAATATAAACCACAAAAATATGAGGTGCTAAATCTGACAGGAAGTGACGCAGCACTAGAAGAGAATATCAGATTGCATCTCAAGAATCTTCGGGTAGACGCGATTTATATAAAACAATAGTAACCGAAGAAAGACCCGTGAATGGTTTGTAGGATTATATTTCAAAATGAAAGTGCTGTATGAGTGGAATACCCGAGGGAAAATTATGATTGCAAAGTGATGCTAAATTTTTACTCATTAAACTTAAAGAAAAGAAATATGGTTACAGTGGTAAACCAAAAGGTGAAATGAAATGACCACAAATGTGTTTTGCTGTCTTTTTTAAGAATATTGGTCGGTTTTATATCAGATACGCTAATAAGTTATTCGTTTTTGGAGGTTGCGGTTCTACATAGGACTGAAATTCTCTCTCTCTCTCTCTCTCTCTCTCTCTCTCTCTCTCTCTCTCTCTCTCTCTCTCTCTCTCTCTTACTTTTAGAGATGCAAGCGCTTGTGCATACTGAAGTGTATTTGCAAATCCCAAGTATTTTCCTGAGGGCTGGATGTGTACCACTCCCCGAATATGATATGTATCTGAGATGCGAAGTTTCCGGCCCTTCCAAAATGTGCCCATCCTCTTCTGAGAACTTTACGATTCCAACTATTGTCGAGATTCTTTTTCTGAGTTTTGCATATTTACGGAAAGAGCATAACATTTTATGCGGAAGAGCGAAATGTGTGTTTTATCTGAAGTTTCGCATTGGTTCCTTTTGGTATCTTGGATTAGTTTCCTCGGCGGATTTGGTCATATTTCGTAAATTTCATTTGGTCTTTAAGTGGCGTGCTTCTTCTCAAGTATTTATGGCACATCATGTAATCCACCATCTTTCCAAATCAACCTGGTGTTTGAAGTTATTTATAGGCATACCTATATTTTTACCGCAGTTTTTCAACCAAAAATATTTTTCAAATTAGTGTGTGCTTTTATAAGTCAGTCGTGGGCACGGTAATTTACAAAATTGTCTACGGTAACCTAGCCACTATTCATTTTTTTCATCATGGGTATAATCTCGAGTGACTGAGAAATTACTAAATATATATATATATTATATAATATATATATATATATATATATATATATATATATATATGTGTGTATATATATACATATATATATATATTATATATATATATAATATATATATATAATAATATATATATATATACATATATATATATATATACATATTATATATATATATATATATATATATATATATATATATATATATATATATATATATAAATATATATATATCAATATCGTCCACCAGGAGAAAAGAGACTAAAAGGACTCTAGTAGCTCGATAATTTCGCCTTCCACCAGGCCTCTTCAAGAGGTAGTGGTCATAATTCCTACTTGTCCCATGTCATTTCTGACAAACTCATTGGAATAATGACAGAAGGGTAATGTCTTCAATACGAATTAAAGACAGCAAAGTACTTGTCAATTTCTGTTGACTTGGCACCTGATATTTCATATACGGTTCAACTTACTTTTACGATCTGGTATGTGCAGCCTACTACAGGTCCAGTTGAAAAGTTTTTTGCCATTTATCCCTATGCTAAGCCACACTGTCAGATATATTGCAACAACTGTTCTTAATTATCTGAAAAAAAGAACA